>NC_063204.1:1802935-1835435 GCF_017589495.1 Alosa alosa
TGTATTGTCCGCCGGTAATTATCAGTAAATAAGTCCCTTCAGGTGAAACTAAACCCTCGCTCAGCGTCTGGGTTCTGATTACTCCTGTAGGGACTTATTTACTGATAATGCAATGACTCTCCCAATATCCACTACTAATGTGTGCATGTGCGAGCATGTGTGTGTGTGTGTGTGTGCGTCAGGGCTTGAAAACGAAATTATTTTTCAAACGCTCAGTTCAACGTTCAGGTAGGCCTATGTTTAACGCTCGTTTGCATGCCCGCCACAAACATATCGTCCGAAACCGTTCGAACGCGAAAATATCGTTTCGCTCTAAAGTTCCCGCAGTGTTTGGGCGGGCCTATCAAGTCTATTTTTGTGGACTTTTACCTTAGATGAGACGTGAGGGGAGAGCCGGACGAATGAAACAATCCAGTTTTCTCCAAGTGTGATGATGATAGACAGACGCCCTTCGGTCAAAACATAGAGCATGTTAACCTCCTTCTATCAGCCAAATATCTTCCTGCTATGTCATTTTATCAATGGAGTTACTGGCGATAAACGAAGTTTTGATGCTAAAGTAAACTTCATTAGTGGTTACATTTTTCGATTATCAATGAGTGTTTTTCATTTAAAGGTTTGACTTAATGCTATTCAGTAGACCATTTAGTGTTCTCCACAATCCCAGACTTTCATATCGCGATGCTTGTTTACATGGAAAGCAAATCAAGCTGTAGTGACATATGTCTGTGTCGGACGATTGAAACCGCGGTTTCAATCGTCCGACCAGGCTGTAACTCCATGTATTTTTTAATTAAATGCAAATAGGTGTGTTTAAACAATTATTTATGGAGGTAAGACATAGAAAAACAGTTTTAGGAAGATGAAAATACATTTGGGCCCACCAGATAGGGGTTGAGTTTCCCATGTTATCCTATGGAGACTGGACGGCCGGGTGGGTCGTTAAGCCTACTTATTTGATGTGCATTGGCCTAACCCACCTAAAAACCTAGTGAAACGACATTTTCAACAATATAAACATGATATAAAATGGGAAAGCTTACGTTCTAGCTATAAACATGGCAGAATCATCCACAGGGCATGATATTTCAAAACCGCCATACACGCTTCATGATGATGGCAATGAGTTGTTAACAGACATGCACAAAGACGATAGCCCTGCAACAATATATCTAAAATAAAACTTTTGGGAGTACCATTCATGATATGTAGTAAAATTTCGAAGTTGTTGGATGTTTATATGGCTTAAACTGTGTGTTTCATTAGCTCCCTTATGTTGTTTCAACTGTCCCACCAGGAGGGACCTAATGAAACATTACGCACATCCCACTTTTTGTTGTAATAATTCCAAACGGTTTTGTTCAAAGCTGAAAATGCATCTGTATTTGACAGAGGACAGATGTAGGTTACTAGTGACCAAATATTAGCTTTCAGTATGGTACCATCGCTATGTAAATTACGCTTAATTAAAAAAGTGTTTCAACTGTCCCGCTCCCCTACTCATTATTTCCCTTGATTTAGCCTACCGTAGCTATGCCCAAAAATAATAAATCACAGGCAGCATCCAAAAACATTCAGATGGGCTATCCATCCCATAGCCAGACTTACTGTAGGCCTAACCTATGCCTATAAATCATTTCTTATCAAAAATATTTCTGGATGCATTAAACTCCTTACCTGATTGTAGCTTTTTATCCATAGTTTTATCCATATGGAGATCTTCAAAGGCTTGGCGCTTATAATTCCAACCCTGTTTATAAACTAACCTGTCTGTTGCTGACAAGGCCTATCTCAAATTTCCGCTTTTACTCTTTCTACATAGAATAGGCTACAATTGAGCAAACATTTCAACTCCGAATTTTAAAACAACAAGGCGTGGACAGGCAAAATAGGCTATTACGCATAGGCTACAAAACAATTTCCAAATCAGTTTCAGTAGCCTACGCCACGAGCTGGCCTAAGATCCGAAGTGGCAGACGGATAGGTTACATTACAACAGCAAGACAAAATATACACATTTGGACCAAAGGTCCATTTATTCATTTTTTTTTTCAAACTGCAGAAATCAAATTATTAGGCTGTTCGCCTACAGTAGTTGGCTACATAGCGGCTTGTTAGCTCACATTAACAGTGTAGATGCGGGCTTGTTTTTCGCACAACCGGAAATAGTCTCCCTGACATAGGATATGCTTTTGTGAAATTTTATAAAATTGTGATGTCACGAGAGGCTGCGTTCTGGAGGGGCGCTTCGCCCCCTGAGATGGCTGCAGTCACGACAGCTTTGGCTCCATCTGCTGGGGGAGTTGGAAACTCCACCCCTCAAACACACGATATCCCAACACACCTGAGACCGATCAGGGCCTGATGAGCTGAAGGGCTTTTTAAGGCCCAGAGACACAGTTGGTGTGGGAGTGGGATTTGAGAGACAAGCTCAAGTTGTGCTCTCAGAGGAGCGACAGACGGTCGAAGTGGCACTTTCTACCTGAAGACTGGAATACTTACCTGAAGACTGGAATACTTACCACCGGATTGGCCACGGGCTGCGGTGCTGTCTAAAGTAAGGCTGAAGACTAGTTTTCACAAAGAGATTTACCTGAGGGAATCGACTATGACTTTTTTAGTTTGAAGAGACCTTGTTTAAGTTTTGGACGGTTGAACAATCAACCTTATCCTTAGTTACCTTTTTGTTAATTCCCCAGAACTTGATTAAAAACCTTCGTTATACCCTAAATTTGTGTCCTTGCACTGCTGAACTGTCCCGCCGAGAGCCGTGTAGCCTCTCATGATATCACGTATGGTGGAGAATGCGGGCATAGTTCATACGCGAATAGTGCATGTCAGAGAAGGACACTGAACTGCTGATATCCCAATTTTCTAAATTGGCCGTAGACCTCCGCCAAACAAAATGGAGGCCATTTTGAAAGCCCTGGTGGCTGGCCAGCAAGCCCAGACGCTAGCTTAACGTGGCTCTCTTGGAGGAGCAAAGAGAGCCAACCTCCTGAAGTCAGAGGAACTGCAATTGCAGAGACAGTTGGCGTTCAGTAATGACCGCCCAATAAGGGCGAAAGTGATTTTATAACCAAAATGGGGGCCACAGATGACGCGTTGAGGCGCACCTGCACGCTTTGAAGCTACAGCCACGAGGGAAGCGTGGCCCAAGGTACAGTGGGTTGGACTGTTAGCCCCTTTCTGTCGGGGAATCGCTGAATGCTGTCCGGGACCTGGCCTCTGACAGGGCTTACTGACTACGCAGGCACTGAAGGCGGAGATCCTCAGCAGAGGTGGGCTCACCAAGTTTGGCATGGCCCAGCGTTCCACAGCTGGACCTTCCAACCAGACCAGCCCCCCCTCGTGCACAGATGCATGAACTTGTCCGGATCACGCAGGAAATGGCTGGACCCGAGAAGAGTAACGACAGCTGCAGTAGTGGAGGCCGTGGTGGTGGACAAATACTTACGGCCCTGCCTTATGAGGCTTAAACGCTCATTAGTCAACAGGCCTTGACGACAGCGGACCTAACCGTGGAAGCCGTGGAAAGGTACCAAGCCACAGCAGAGATGCTTCGGGCTTCCAGGAAGGGAGCCCCAGAGGCGTCCCGCCACAGACGGGAGGAGCCCGTCCAAAGAACCCCAAGGGATCCAATCCAGCCACTTCAGGAGCTGTCCAGGCTCCAGGGGGAGCCCGAAACCAGCCGGCACCAGGAAGAGGACACCGAGAGTGAAACCCGCCAGTGTTACGGTGTGGGGAGATGGGACACATCTCCTGGCAGTGTGGGAAACCAGCGGATGAGCCTATGCCCACTGCTGAGTCCTCCAGCTCACCACCCGCCCACCTTTTTGCTTCGCTCGTGGGAGTCGTAGATGGTGCCCAAGAACGACCCCCCACCTGCCCGGTGACGGTGAATCACCATGATGTGGAGGCTCTGCTAGATTCCGGTAGCCGGGTCACCCTGGTGCATAAGGATCTGGTGGATTCATCGATCTGACCCCAGGAAAGTCCTCCCGGGCCCCTGTGTCCATGGAGACACCAGAGACTACCCCACCACTGAACTCGCTGATGACCACCACCAGGGGAACCATCCTCACGACAGCGGTGTGGTTGATTCCCTACCCGCTCCTGTCCCAATTGGCGAGACTGCCCAGCCTTTCACCAACTGTGGAGGGAGACTCAGGAGGCTGACCCGAAAACCTCGAAGCGGAGAGGTAAGACGATCCGGAGAACCCGCAAATACAACCCTCAGAACCATTAACTCCAGCCTGTGCTCTTGCAGGGATGGCAGGTGCCCAGGCTGACTCAGAGACTGGTCCAGACACGGAGGAAGAGAACATGGTCCCAGGAAGTGCTCCAATCTCCAGCCAGGAAGACGCCCATGGCACCAAAGAGCTTCCCCCTCTCACAGGCCAGTATGGTACAGCCCAGTTACAGGATCCCACTCTTACAAATGCTTTGAAGAATGTGCAGGTGATAGAGGGAGTGGTGCTAGGGGATAGGACAAGCCCTATCTACCCCCATTTTGCAGTAAACCGGGGTTAGTGTATCAGGTGGTACAGAAAAATGGTGAGGTGCATGAACAGCTCCTTGTACCACAGCCCCACCGGCCACCGTACTCAACCTAGCACACACCCACCCAGCTAGGGGCCCACCTAGGGGTGGAGAAAACGAAAGAAAGGATCTTGGCGACGCTTCTTTTGGCCAGGGGTGCACAAAACGATAGAGAACTATTGTCGGGTTGCCCTGAGTGTCAGCGGGTGGCACCAAAGCCCACATATAGAAACCCGCCATTCCCTTGCCCATTATCGAGACCCCGCTTTGAGAGAATTGACTGGACATCGTTGCCCTTACCGAAGAGTTCCAGGGGACATCAGTACATTCTGGTCATCCTGGACTATGCAACCCGATATCCGGAGGCCATCCCGCTGAGGAAGGCTACGCCCAAACAGATCGCCAAGGAGTTGTTCCTTCTGTCAACTAGTCTGGGGCTCCCGGCGGAGATTGACAGACCAAGGGAGTCCATTCATGTCCAAAGTTATGAAAGAACTCTGTACTCTGCTGAAAATCAAACAGCTGAAACGCCGGGTCTACCACCCCCAGACAGACGGGCTCGCCGAACGCTTTTAACAAAACTCTAAAATCCATGCTGCGGAAGGCGATCGGGGAAGATGGGCGCAACTGGGATCAGCTGCTACCGTACCTACTGTTTGCGGTGAGAGAGGTACCTCAATCGTCTACTGGTTTTTCACCCTTTGAGCTCTTGCTGTCTTACAGACCCCGAGGACTGCTGGACATCGCCAAGGAGGCCTGGGAGGAGCAACCGCGCCGACAGCGACCCTGATCGAGCATGTCGGGCCATGAGAGAGAGAATGAAGGCTGTCTATCCCATGATGCGTGAACACATGGGGACTGCACAACGGCAACAACAAGCCTCCTACAATAGGTCTGCTCAACCCAGAGAGTTTAAGCCCGGGGACCGAAAGTGCTGGTCCTGGTGCCAACCGTGGGAGTGCAAATTCCTGGCAACCTGGCAGGGGCCATATGAGGTCATTGAACGGGTGGGAGAGGTAAACTACAAGGTGAGGCAACCGGATAAAAGAAAGCCTGAGCAGATTTACCATGTTAACCTGTTAAAGAAGTGGCACGCCAGGGAGGCGTTGTTCAGTTGTCTACCCCCACAGAGACCAAGGAACCAGGGAGAGAAGAGGTTCCGTGGGTCCAAGCCTGTCCCCACATCAACGGCAGATGGCCCTGGAGTTGGTGGATCGCAAATCAAGATGTCTTCTCCTCCCTACCTGGGCACACGGAGGTGGTCCAACACGAGATCCGCACCACCATGCCTGGCAAAACGGTAAACCAGCGCCTTACCGCGTGCGGAGGCTCGTAAAGTGGTGATTCAGGAGGAGGTAAGGAAGATGCTGGAGCTGGGGTGATCGAAGAGTCCCAAAGTGCCTGGGCAAGTCCCATTGTACTGGTTCCCAAACCAGACGGGTCGGGTACGATTTTGCAATGACTATCGGAAATTAAATGAAGTGTCCGAATGCGTGTCCCTCGGTGGATGACTTGATAGACTCCTTTGGGGCATGCTCGCCATAACCACCCTTGACCTCACCAAAGGCGGGCAGGTGCCCCTGACCCCGGCGGCCGAAGGTGAAGACGGCCTTTGCCACACCAGGGGGCTCTACCAGTATACCCGACGGAGCGCCTGCCACGCTCCAGCGCTTGATGGATCACCCTCGCACCCCACAAGAGGTAATGCTGCAGCATATTTGACGATGTAGTCATCCAAAGTCCCGATTGGGCCAGCCACTTGCCCCGGTACAGGCTGTGATTGATTCACTCGGGAAGCAGGGCTCACGGCAAACCCAAAAAGTGTAGGCTGGCCTTCAGCGAGACGAACTACTTGGGGTACACCATTGGGCGGGGTTGGTCAAGCCTCAGGAAGCCAAGTTATGGGCCATACAGGACTGGCCACGCCCATCACCAAAAACAGGTGAGGTCATTTTTGGCCTAGCCGCTACTACAGACGGTTTATTACGGATTTTGCTACCATTGCTGCACCTCTAACAGAGCTGACAACCAAACGCCACTCACAAATGGTGAGGTGGACTCCCGAGGCGGAGGCGCCTCGTCGACCTAAAGCAAGTCCTGTGTTCCAGTCCGATCCTGGTGGCGCGGACTTCAAGAAGGACTTCATTGTCCAGGCGGACGCTTCGGAGGTGGGTCTGGGTGCTGTACTTCCCAGGCACATGACGGTGAGGAACATCCCGCTCTCTACCTCAGCAGGAAGCTACTTCCAAGGGAGAGGAACTATTCCACTGTGGGAAAGGAATGCCTCGCTGTGACCTGGGCCCTGGAATCCCTGCGGTTCTACCTCCCTGGGTCGACGGTTCACGGTGGTGTCGGATCATGCCCCTCTACAGTGGATGGCCAGGAACCGGGAGACTAACAGTAGGATTACCAGATGGTTTTTAAGCTTGCAAGCATTTAACTTTTCTGTTGTTCACAGGGCTGGCAAGCGCCACGGCAATGCGGATGCCCTGTCCCGGCGCGACGCCTTCTTCGCCTCCTTCACCGACGGCGGGGCGCCGGTCTCGAGGGGGGATGTGTGATGTCACGAGAGGCTGCGCTCTGGAGGGCCGCCACGCTCCCCTGAGATGGCTGCAGTCACGACAGCTTTGGCTCCATCTGCTGGGGAGTTGGAAACTCCACCCCTCAAACACACGATATCCCAACACACCTGAGACCGATCAGGGCCTGATGAGCTGAAGGGCTTTTTAAGGCCCAGAGACACAGTTGGTGTGGGAGTGGGATTTGAGAGACAAGCTCAAGTTGTGCTCTCAGAGGAGCTACAGACGGTCGGCGGCACTTTCTACCTGAAGACTGGAATACTTACCTGAAGACTGGAATACTTACCTGAAGACTGGAATACTTACCACCGGATTGGCCACGGGCCGCGGTGCTGTCTAAAAGTAAGGCTGAAGACTAGTTTTCACAAAGAGATTTACCTGAGGGAATCGACTATGACTTTTCGCTTGAAGAGACCTTGTTTAAGTTTTGACGGTTGAACAATCAACCTTATCCTTAGTTACCTTTTTGTTAATTCCCCAGAACTTGATTAAAAACCTTCGTTATACCCTAAATTTGTGTCCTTGCACTGCTGAACTGTCCCGCCGAGAGCCGTGTAGCCTCTCATGATATCACAAAATATATAGAGAACAAAAAAAAACGTTATTAACCGGTTTTGTAGATTTCAGAATAACGTTTCTGTTCGGAACAGTTGAAGACCATTTTGTTTTCGCTTTCGCTTCCGCTCCTCGTAAAATTCGTGAAAATTCCGCTTCGTTTTCGTTTTCGTTCCTTGAACCGGTTCGGAGCCCTGGTGTGTGTGTGTGTGTGTGTGTGTTGTAGAGTGGAGAAGCAGCAGCAGCGTGGAGATTCTCCAGGCTCTATGTATATCCAGCAGACAGCACAACTCTATTTCTCATTCAGCTCATTTCCCTGCGTGCTATTTTAGGGCCACCTGATGGATCCTACCTGATTAGCCCTGCACGGGGGGGGGGGGGCACACACTGCATCACGACCACACCCTCTGGCTCAGTCCCGCACCATCCACCCCACAACATCCCCCATCCACCCCACACCATCCACCCCACCCCACACCATCCACCCCACACCATCCCCCATCCACTCCACACCATCCACCCCACAAGTTTCAGAATGCACAGAGGCCTAACCAAAGGTTGTCTAGTTGTCTAGTTGTCTAGATTGACTTTATCAACAGTCTCTGGCCTAATCTTTCAGCCAGTACTGTCACACCGATGTGACGGGAATGTTGGAAAATGAACGCTCTAAAGAATATCTGGAATTTTAGAACCTTACATTGTTGCAGAACAGTGTCTTTTGTTAGAATGTTTAAAATTCCCCTGCTGAATGAAGCTAACGAAGACCTCTGGAAGTCTGTATGAGGCACTGTGCTGAAAGGAGATTAGTATATTGCCCTGAAAAAAGAATTGATCACCAACTGGGATTTTGTAATGGAACTAGTGTTTAGTATTTTTAGTATTTTATATCTTCTACCGTCTTTATTGTTCAGTTTTTTTTTTATATTTATATACTTTATATTACTTTTTCTGCTGTAAGTGCATGTTGTGTGTGATGTCTGTATGCTACTGAGACCTTGAATTTCCCCTTGGGGATCAATAAAGTATCTCTATCTATCTATCTATCTATCTATCTATCTATCTAGTGGGCATGTGACTTGTCTATGTCTTTGTGTCATGATATAGCACATGCAGGTTGGAAGGAAAAGAGAACACAAATAAATACAGGACAAGAGAATATGATAAAGGTCTTCAAAACGTGTTATGGTTTTATAGAGGACACAAATAAATACAAGGACAAGAGAATATGATAAAGGTCTTCAAAACGTGTTATGATTTTATAGAGGACACAAATAAATACAAGGACAAGAGAATATGATAAAGGTCTTCAAAACGTGTTATGATTTTATAGAGGACACAAATAAATACAGGACAAAAGAATATGATAAAGGTCTTCAAAACGTGTTATGATTTTATAGAGAACACAAATAAATACAGGACAAAAGAATATGATAAAGGTCTTCAAAACGTGTTATGATTTTATTGGGTAGGTTATAATCAAATGGAAAAAACGACATGTTTACTAATTCAGATGAATGAGGTAGTCAAACCTAGTTGTCAACAGTGAGTTTTAAAAAACAATCACCAGAGATGCAACACAGAGTGATACTAGAAGCTGATGTTCTTTAGTTTTATCAACTGTGAATCATTTATTTGCTCATAAAAGACCTATCTTAATTGAAACAAAAAATAAATTGAATAATTATAATTTAATGGGAAATGAAGTATGGCATTATGAAAGACCCACAGAAATGATTTAGAGCCCCTATTGGTTGTGTGGCGAAGTTGGACATTAACACACATTAACAATCATAATTTCTGATTATTTGTTTAGTTCTAGATGATACATTATGGTAATCATAATAAGATGTTAAAGACAAACAATTCCTGTTATTTCCGTCGCAAATTAGACAAAAGTCAACAACCTGCATCACCTACATATGGAATGTGGAATAAAAACTAAGGCAGCTGAATGAGTCGTCCGGCCTCTCCGAGGGGTAGATCACATCTAAAATGTGAAAAGCCACATCAACATCAAGCATGGAGCGACAACCATAAAGCAGATCAACAAAAGCAGAATGCTCAGATGTAGAATTTTCTACTTTTCACTTTGAGAACATACTCAGACCTCATTTGCACACACCTGCACATACATGCGCATACACACACACACATATGCATGCACACACATATGCATGCACAAACGCACACACATATGCATGTACACACGCGCACACACACACACATATGCATGCACACACGTGCACAAACACACACACATATGCATGCATGCACACACACGCACACATACACATATGCATGCACACACGCGCACACACACACATATGCATGCACACAGGCGCGCACACACACACACACACACACACACGCGTGTGCACACAGAGAACAAGCACAAATACAATACTGCATCACATCTTCTACAGTGAAAATAATTTCTTCAGTCATGATATTAGCTCACAATCAAACACAAGAAAACATGGATAAAGTTCAGAAAGACAACAAACTAGCCTCCGATTCCTTTTGATCAGATACAGTGCATGAGTGCATGAGTCGTCAATTTTAGACCATCACATTTGCATCAGTTCTAGAATCCTAACAGTAGCGGTTCATCACATTCACTGTGATGCAGCAGTACTGAAGAGACTGGACAAAGCACACATCCCTCACAGTATGCAAACATATATGACTTCCTGGACAACACTCACTGCATCACCACCAGGCCTATGACTGTGCAAGTCACAGTGTTACTTAACAATATCAATATTCCATTCTAGAATCTAGATAATTCTGTTCCAGTTTGTTTATTTATCTTTGATTAGCTGTGTTTTTTGTTTTTGTTTATTTTTTTGGACCACAAACAAGAGGCCTCCCGTGCTGTCCAGAGAGCGAGCCTTCCTCGTTACCACACTCGACACGACTGGGATCCTCTGTTCATGATGGACGTCTCTGGACAGTTGAAGGCCTTCCGAAACTCCTCAAAGTTGCTCATCGCACCTACAACCCTGTAAGGCAGCCACAGCAGGGAGATATCCTTCAGTTTCTCTCTAGAGCTTTTATAGCCCGTCTAACCATGGTAGAACAATTCAATTAAAAACTGAACAATTAAAGACTCTACTACACAGTTCAGGATTTGTAAAGACATATATATATATATATATTTAGCATTTCGTTATGCGTTATCTCCACATACCCAATTCTGACTAAAGAGATCGATAACAGCCAGTGACACCTTTGTGCAAAACTGACTGTCTGTAGAACCCTTCAGTTTTTCCCCTCAGGTCGCTATGGAGATGTGGGGATGGGAGAAGAGTGAGGGATGAAGCGACTGCATGGAGTGTGTGATGGAGGGAGCGACTGCATGGAGTGTGTGATGGAGGGAGCGACTGCATGGAGTGTGTGATGGAGGGAGGGGCGACTGCATGGAGTGTGTGATGGAGGGAGGGAGCGACTGCATGGAGTGTGTGATGGAGGGAGGAGCGACTGCATGGAGTGTGTGATGGAGGGAGCGACTGCATGGGAGGTGTGATGGAGGGGGGAGGATGACTGCATGGAGGTGTGATGGAGGGAGCGACTGCATGGAGTGTGGGGTGGATGGAGGGAAAACATGGGAGGTATGGAAGGAAGGAGGGAGCTAATGGGGAGGTGTGATGGAGGGAGGGGCGACTGCATGGAGGTGTGGGGAGGGAGGGAGCGACTGGAGCATGGAGGAGGGAGCGACTGCATGGAGTGTGTGATGGAGGCAGGGAGCGACTGCATGGAGTGTGTGATGGAGGGAGGGAGCGACTGCATGGAGTGTGTGATGGAGGGGGCAGCCGTATGGAGTGGTGCTTAGCTTACCTGAACTCAGGAGGACTGTGAGCTCCACTCTGTATCTGGTCTCTAGCAGCCTCTGGTCTGTAGGCATTGCAGCGCACCTGGTTTACGTAAACACACAACATCGTTTTTTAACACAGTGAATGTTTACGTAAACAAACAACATAATTTTTTAACACAGTGAATGGCATGCTGGTTTACGTAAACAAACAACATCGTTTTTTAACACAGTGAATGGCATGCTGATAAAAGGAACACTAATTGCTTTTGGTTATGGGGTCCATAACCTTGTAAATGAATTTTGTTTTTGACGGTTCTGGAGTGGGGCAGTTATGTGGTCAGCTGATCACTCACATGGGCATAACTGAGGAAGAAGAGCTGGTTGTTGGTCAAACCCACACCTGGTAGGAGAGGCTCTTCAGCACCGGATCTCTCTCTGGCTATCCACCTTCTGTATGCCTACATAGACAGAGAAAAAGAGAGAGAGAGAGAGGGAGAGAGAGAGAGAGAGGGAGAGAGAGAGAGAGGAAGAGGAAGAGGGAGAAGGAGAGGGAGAGGGAAAGAGCAAAGAATAAGTCTTCAAACACAGGCGCTACACACAGAAACACTGCAGCCTTTACACAAATAAATACTCTTTCCACATTAAGAGCTCATATTAACAGTATGCTAATTCTAGAAACGTATTAAAAAAAACAATAAAGAAGAAGATCAACAACAGTGTCATTTCATGATAAAAGAAACATTTTGTCAGCGAATAAAACAATTCTCTCCTACCCTGAAGGCCTCCCGGATCCCACCGTTGTCTGCGATGTTCTCTGCAAGAGTCCTCTTGCCTCGAATCTGAGTGGACAGGGAAATGGACACAGGTAAGGACACAGACACATTGTGGTACAGCTCACAGAGAGAAGACACAGCTGGCATTCAGGAGAGAGAGAGAGAGAGAGAGAGAGAGGAAGAGAGATGGAGAGAGGGGACAGAGAGAGGAAGAGAGAGAGAGGGGGCAGAGAGAGAGGAGGAGAAAGAGGGGGCAGAGAGAGGGGGCAGAGAGAGAGGAGGAGAAAGAGGGGGCAGAGAGAGGGGGCAGAGAGAGAGGAGGAGAGAGAGGGGGCAGAGAGAGAGGAGGAGAGAGGGGCAGAGAGAGGAAGAGAGAGAGGCAGTCAAAAGGGCATAGAGTTGGAATAGAGATGGATAAGGGAGTGCAGGTGGACTCTTTCATCTGAGAAAGTGCTGTCTGCCATCTGCCTCCTCTGATGTCACTCAAGAAGCAGGATGAGGGGCGATTCCAAAGTGCCACATAAACAACGGCTCATATCCGTGAGGAATGCAGTGCAGATCCACACACACCAGGATTTGCATTCTGAATTGATTTAGTGCATGGAGTTGATCCTGAGCTCCTCAGGGTGCTGAAAAGCCATTTACTGTCTCAGGATGGAGACTCTCTGGGACTGCAGTCACCCTGAGGAGGCTAAAGATGGACCGTCAAACAAGAGCCACTGTAAAGGTGACCTCACAGGTATGGATGTATATTGGGGGAAGGTGTGTGTGTGTGTGTGTGTGTGTGTGTGTGTGTGTGTGTGTGTGTGTGTGTGTGTGTGTATGTATGTGTGTATGTATGTACATGAATGTGTGTGTGTGTGTGTGTGTGTGTGTGTGTGTGTGTGTGTACATCAGTGTGTGTGTGTGTGTTGCCTACTGTACATTTAATCCGGCCTCTTTCCAGCGATAGTTGTTGTACTGGTCCACCATGCACTGGGTCTTCTCATTGAAGCGGGTGATGGAGGCATTGGTCCACCACAGGTCTAGGTTCCCATCTTTGTCATATTTTCTACCTGCATAGACACACACACACACACACACACACACACACACACACACTTGGTATTGCTCTCTGATATTCTCCAGAGAATTCAATATATCACCCAAACCGCATCCACTCGTCCTGTACTACGCTGACATTGGCTTATCTGGTTAACTTCGGTATAACTTGATCACGCAGGGCATGCTAACTTCCCCGACAACCCGTGACCACGGAAGGTGGATATATTTCAACCGAGGCATGCTGCCATCGCAATTTCGCTGCATCTCAAACCTGCTCCGAGCAGGTTATGTTCTTAGTTAACCCGAGGTTTCCGTTAACCACACCCTTTATAAGTACCACCCCTCCACTAACAATTGAGACAATGTCAAGGCGTGCCTAGATGATCCATACGACATTGGAGGCGCCAAATAAATGAGGGCTCTCTTACGCAGGCGAGGGGTTTTAGAGACCGCCATATATAGACTATATATATATATGGCGGCCTCTAAAATCCCTCGCATATATATATACAATATTATACGATATTCTCTATGAAGATATAGATTGTCAGCCGAAGGAATTCGTTATCTTTGTCAGATGTTCTAGGCAGAAGTTTCTAATGTCACCCGTCATAGCAATGCCCTTACGTGGACATTCATGTATTCCAGCTAATCGGTGATGCTGAACATCTGAGCAAGAATACTGTATGTCCGAAAATAAATCGGACATAGGCCTAGCCTACAGTATGCTGAACATCTGAGCAAGAATAGCCTAAAATAAATAGCACCACATTTACAAAAAATTTACAGCACCACAAAAACAAAATCAAATGCAAACATGGGGCTTTCAGTTCTATATCAGAGAAGTTGAATAACATTCTCTCTGTCCTGATATGATGACGAAGTACTCTTGGAGATGTAATGAAGTGCAATGTCATCTCCAACGTCATTTGTGTTGCTCATGAGATTCCCACGTGCGGCCGTTCTCCCCGTGGGGAGCATTACATCACTGCGTGTGACAGGATAAGGTGTGTGTGTGTGTGTGTGTGTGTGTGTGTGTGTGTGTGTGTGTGTGTGTGTGACAGGATAAGGCATCCAGGCGCTGTGGGCTGTGTGTGTGTGTGTGTGTGTGTGTGTGTGTGTGTGTGTGTGTGACAGGATAAGGCATCCAGGCGCTGTGGGCTGTGTGTGTGTGTGTGTGTGTGTGTGTGTGCTGTGGGCTGGAGCATAGCAACATCCCTCCTACCATTATTATCGAAGCCGTGTGTCAACTCATGTCCCACTATGACACCGATGGCTCCATAACTCAGCGACCTGAAACACACACACACACACACACACACAGAGTGAGAGAAAGAAAGAGGGAGTAAAAACATACAGACACAAAATACACACACACACACACATACACACACACACACATGCACACACACACACACATACACACACACACACATACATACACACACACACACATACACATACACACACACACACACACACACACACACACACACACACACACACACACACACACACACACACACACACACACACACACATAGAGAGGAGATCCAGAGGGAGGAAGAGGAACAGAGAAAGAGAGAGAGAGAGAGAGAGAGAGAGAAAGAGAGATTGAAAGAGAGAGAGAGAGAGAGAAAGAGAGAGAGAGAGATTGAAAGAGAGAGGCCATACACATTTAAGGAGCATTAAAATATCATGCTGTCTGCCTGTGTTTATGTCTGTTTGTCTGGCCAGCTGGCTGGCTGTGTGTCGGTGTGTCTGTTTCTCAGTCTGTCTGTCTGTCTGTCTGTCTGTCTGTGGTGAGGGTGGCGAGGGTGGCGATGGCGGAGGACAAGCTAGTCGAGTGCCGTGGCGCTGCCCTCACCGTGGGTAGTCCATGCCCCAGAAGAAGGGCTTCTGCAGCTCCCCCGCTGGGAACCCTGGAGAGAGAGAAACACACTAATGACCCGTCTGGAGGTCCCACCCAGACACAGGTCCGCACGACACCCAGACACACGTAGGGTCCATCTACACCCAGAGTACAGGTCCACACCTACAATTCAGTCACTAATACACACTTAAGGTGCAAATATGTATTATTCCTCCGACACCCCGGCATGCTGCGGCTCTGTCCTCTGAGCCTGAGGGGGTGTTGAAGTGGATTCCTCCCGTGCAAGACCCACACCCCTAATTGTCATGCCAGCTCTTTTGAGAGATATGAGATGGTGCTTATTACTGTGGCTGTTTCTCGAGCTGCGTGCCCACGCTGTGTGTAGGCCGCGTCCACAAGCATGCTTTTTTATTCCCAATAGACAAAAGCGGCACTGCCACATTCCTACTGACAGAGTGAATACAAAGACATCGTTTGACTACAAGTGGCACAAAAAGACCCATGAGACATCATGCAATAACAATGATCTGTAAGCACACGTCTGTCTCTGTGTCATTTACGTTGAGATTAAAATTAGATAAATGATTTGTGAAAAAAATATGCAACAATATGCAATAACAAGTGGTTGCCCGCTGGGCTTCCTCCGACGGTAATAAATTCAATGCTCTTGGGGAGAGCATTCCAAGCGAGACTAGGCAGAGAACGCTAAAAATGAGTCTTACTGATCTGATTGGTGAAGGAGCTGTAGAAGGCGTTGACTGTGGTGGGATTTGTGAACCATCTGAAATACAGTTAAAGAACATAAAGAAATATCAATGTTTATCAAGTCTGTGAAGTATATGAATGACAAAGGTGTTCACCCTGTTCACTCAAATAACTGAAACAATAAACAACATGAGTGTGTGAGTATGAGTGTGCGATTGTTAAGCATGGGTTGGGGACTGGAGAGTCGGCGTGTCAGGGCACTTACTCTGTATGTGTGTGTGTGTGTGTGTGTGTGTGTGTGTGTGTGTGTGTGTGTGTGTGTGTGTGTGTGTGTGTGTGTGTGCGTGTGTGCTTGTTAGGTATCGGCAGGGGATTGGAGAGTCAGCGTGTCAGGGCACTTACTCTGTATGTGTGTGTGTGTGTGTGTGTGTGTGTGTGTGTGTGTGTGTGATTGTTAGGTATAGGCAGGGGATTGGAGAGTCGGCGTGTCAGGGCACTTACTCAGTGCGAGGCACAGGCTTCCTGAGCCAGCCGATGTCTGATTGGGCGATGAAGCGAAGCGTCTGCATCACATTCCCAAAGTAGTCCTTCTCCGAGAACGACAGCTGAGAGGGAAAGGACACACACACACACACACACAATCAACATTTCACATTCAAACATACACATATACGCGTACACGTACACACACACACACACACACACACACACACACACATAAACATTTCACATTCAAACATACACGTACACGCACACACACACACACACACACACACACACAATAAACATTTCACATTCAAACATACACATATATGTACACGTACACGTACACGTACACACACACACACACACACACACACACACACACTCATACACTGACGTGTCTATGCATTCACAACTGTAAAACCCTGAACTTTAGCCTTAAGACAGACAGCCACAAGTATTCTGCATGTACTGTAAGTGGGAGCTCCAGTACCTCTTTGATGTCCTCGTTGATGTATGTGTCGTTGAGGATGAACTCTGGGTAGCCCACCTTGGGCAGCACTGCATGGGCCTGGACAGAGGGAACAGACCACATGGTGTGAGGCCAGGCCAGGCTGTGGAACACACCACTGCAGCATGGCCCACGGGCCACCGTGGTGTGTGTGTGTGTGTTGGAGCAGTGCTGATGTCATCGCCTGAGACTACCGGTCAACCCAGGTCCGCTTCCCAAACCCCCTGTGGCAAGTGTGTGTCATTGTGGATAAAAGTCGGCTAAATACCAGTCAACATTAACTTTAACTAAGGAAAGTAACTTAAAGGGATACCAGGCAAGCTTGATGCTTTTTCTCTACGAAACTCCCCCTCGCTCGGTCTGAAGCTTTTTTCCTTTTCTTTGCATCTTCCGTCAAGGGTTTTCACTGCTTCTTCACCGGCTCTGCCATTATACACACGTTTGCAACAATCTCTAGCGTTTCGTTAGCCTGCCTCTGTGCTGTATGCAGGATGTAAACTGATCCTGCTTCGGTCGCCGGGTACGATACACTGAACTTGCAAGTGGGATATTCTTCCTACAGGCAGTAGGGGCGGGCGAGAGAGCCTTCATTCGCCCTGTAATGAGTCATTTAACCATATACCGACTTACGAAGATGAGTAATTAACACGAAAACGTTGCCTGGTGTCCCTTTAAGGGAATATGACCCTTTTGTCAGTTCATGATGAAGTGGGTACCCCCTTTATCGCTCAGTGGCTACTCAACACATTGCAAATGGACAAAAGGAGGATCGTGCAGATGACCCATTGCCCACCTTTTCTACGGCTTTCTTTTTGGTGACATCATCCATCCAATCATTCTCTTTCTCCAGCATGTCGATGAAGGCCCAGCGAATCCCGTCAATGAGCTCCTCCATCTGAGCAAGCACAGACAGTCATGAGCCCACTTACGTCAGGGTCCTTAGCACATGTTGACCAACATGAAGTCCAACTGGCTTATGGCTGTGGTCCTGACCCTCCACAGGTTACCCTGTAGGTAAGTCTACAGGGGCCTATTGCACAAAACTAGGATAAGGGATTAAGCCGGGATATCTTGGTTATCCTGGCTCAATTTATCCGTGATCCAGTTGCACAAAAGCGGGACAGGGGGCAGCAGGATATGTTATGGTATAAGTTACCATGGCGATTTATTCTGTGGAGCTAGCCTGGATCTATTTAATCTCATCCCTTATCTCAGTCAGGAGTCACCACAAACGGAAACCAATAGTTATTCCACTGCCCAGTACACATTGTTATCACATATATCTAGACCCACTGTCATTATTTAAATGTTTGTGATCATTAAATAGCTTTTACATATCGCCATTCCCGACCTGTCATGTGACAATGTGACATCACGGGAGTGCCTAACCATTTTGCGCTTGGTGGTCGCGGCACTAGCTGCAATATTCTCCTAAACAGAGGTGTTGCTGTTTTTTGCTGTTGTGAGAAGGCTATCTACCTACTTCACACCGTAGAAGAAGCAACGAAGCCGCTAGTTGCCATGGTGAATCAGTGAATCTGTGATCGGTGGCGGGGTCTATTTGAGGGAGCCGTGAGCGTGCACTTATCCAGGATAGGTTTCACCTGGCTTGATGAATCCGTGTCTGCTCATCCTGGCTTGGTCTTTGTGCAACCAATTAAGCCTGTATGCTCTTGTTTTGGATTCATTGAGCTCAGCTCAGTAACTTATCCCGGATGTCTTAATTCTGCTTTTGTGCAATAGGCCACAGGTCTGTGCCCACAACAACATGCCATCTAGGACACTGCCATCTGGGAATGGCACTGATGTGGTTTGACCACAAGAGGGAGCCAGACTATTTCCTATGTGATTTAATTCAATTAGTTGTATGCATCACAAAGCCTGCCAAGCCTGCATTAATGATATAAAATATACTGTACATGCCTGTTTGTTAAGGATTAAAAACATAATTTCAATATTAAACCACACAATGCAGTGATCATCTGGATCAGATACAAAATGAGGCGAGAAAGAAACCCTGGCACACCGATTTTTATAAGTGCATTTAAAAACAAATGTGCAGTGTACCATATGCTTCTTATCTTCTTGAAAGTGCTTGTCGACAAACAATCGTCCAGTGGCATATATGAGAGTGTTTTCCACATAGTTCACACACTTGTCCCAGCGAGGGGTAAGTGAAGTGGTCCCCGATATCACCTAAGGACAGGAAGCAAGAAAAGTCACTTACAGAGAGGCCAGTAAGGAGAGCCGGAGGGGACAAAAAGCTATGGCATACCACAACACAGTTGGAGAGGAGGAGGCGTCCCTTTCATGGGTGATATGAGTGGTTCTAGTTGATGGTTGCATTGCTGTCATATGTCATAATGAGTGAGTAGTGCAGAGATTTCCTTTATATCAGAGTGCTGACATCTGAGAGAAAACAATGGGCCAAGTGTATGTTGACAGAATTATGTAGAACATACTTAACCCCCACATCATACTCTGTCCCTGGAGTAAAATGTTTTTGTGAGTCTCTCTCTCTCTCTCTTTTTCTGTCTCTCTCTCTATGTACGTCAGACCATTTCTCTTTATCTGAAAATACACACAGACTATGATTGAGAATTGCAGACAGCTGCACAGCCAAAAGGTGGCCGGAGCACACTGACCCTCTCGAAGTCCAGGTATCTGTAGAGGAACCTTCTGCTGAGGGTAGAGACCCTGGAGAGAACCGCTCTCCACATGACATAGTTGGCGATGGTCCTGCAGGCCAAGGAGAGGAGGAGAAGGAGGAAGAGGAGGAGGAGGAGGAGGGGGAGGAGGAGGAGGAAGAGGAGGAGGAGAGAAAGGCAGAGGGGAATGTAGAGAAAAGTTTTCATGTCCTTGGTCTAACTGCTTTCAGAAGCTGCACTATATACACCTACGCATACAAACACACACACACATTTATTCATTTACATGTAGCAGACACTGTTGTTCAAAGTGACTTACAGTACATATGTCAAATATATTTCAAGGGATCACATTGTCACCGGAGTAACTTGGGGTGAAGTGCATTGCTCAAGGGCAACGGTGCAAACCGGGAATTGAACCCACAACTTTTCAGGATACTGCACGCTAGCCCAGCTCCTTAACCACCACACTACCACTGCCCTACAGGCTACTGCACGCTAGCCCAGCTCCTTAACCACTACACTACTGCACGCTAGCCCAGCTCCTTAACCACTACACTACTGCACGCTAGCCCAGCTCCTTAACCACTACACTACCACTGCCCTACAGGATACTGCACGCTAGCCCAGCTCCTTAACCACTACACACACACACACACACACACAGAGGTCCTCCAGATACTGCACGCTAGCCCAGCTACACACACACACACACACACACACACAGGTCCTCCAGATACTGCACGCTAGCCCAGCTCCTTAACCACTACACTACCACCGCCCTACAGGATACTGCACGCTAGCCCAGCTCCCAGCTCCTTAACCGCTACACTATCACTGCCCCACAACACACACACACACACACACACACACACACACACACAAACACACACACACACACACACAGAGGTCCTCCAGATACTGCACGCTAGCCCAGCTCCTTAACCACTACACTATCACCACCCTACAGGATACTGCACGCTAGCCCAGCTCCTTAACCACTACACTACCACCACCCTACAGGATACTGCACGCTAGCCCAGCTCCTTAACCACTACACACACACACACACACACACACACACACACAGGTCCTCCAGATACAGGCTAAATGACATTGACTCTCCAGACACACGCACAAGCCGCCCGTTTAATGAGCTGTGATTAATGGGCATGTGTGTGTGAGGACCAGGCTCTGGTCAAAAGATCAATGGCACAAGTCTGGACTGTTTACCTCGGCTCAGTGCTGTTGAGGAGCTTGAAGAGGTCTTTGAAGTACTGTGGCGCACGCACTATAACTGGCTCTGATGAGGAAATGACCAGGTCTGGGTGTTGCTTAGTGTCGATGGAGGCTTTGATGAAATTCAGCCAACTAAACTGCAGGCAGAGAGAGAGACAGGGACATGAATGAGAGAGAGAGAGAGAGAGAGAGAGAGATAGACAGGGACATGAATGAGAGAGAGAGAGAGAGAGAGAGATAGACAGGGACATGATTGAGAGAGAGAGAGAGAGAGAGAGAGACAGGGACATGATTGATAGATAGAGAGAGAGAGGGACATGATAGATAGATAGATAGATAGATAGATAGATATATAGATAGAGAGTTAGACAGGGACATGATTGAGAGAGACAGGGACATGATTGATAGATAGAGACAGAGAGACAGGGACATTATAGATAAATAGATAGAGAGAGGGATGTACAGAAAGAGAGGGAGATAAACAGATACTGATAAACAAATGCACTCTTTTACTTTATTTTCATTACTGCCGTTAAAAAACCGTGGGATAGAGAGAAACGTGGGATAGAGAGAAACCGTAGGATAGAGAGAAACCGTGGGATAGAGAGAAACGTGGGATAGAGAGAAACGTTTTTTCGATTCTACTGTATGTCATACATGGACATGGGCTACCTGCAGCAAAGGTTCTAATACGCTCGTTTGGAGCCAGGTGTGTTTGAACCTGCCGCTATTGTTAAAGTAATTAGTGTCTACACGGACCTGGTTGGGTGTTGCACCTAATGAATCAGCATGTTACGATAAAATGTGTGTGTTCAAATTTGAATTGAATTTATTATTGGGCAAACAAGATATTCAGTGTCGGAGTGAAGATGTAGGAGCAGAATATAAAAGTTGCCGTGACAACACAGCTAACGCTCCACTGGAAAACAAACGAGCGCACTGACAGCCTTTCGTGCAAGTAGCCTATTGACAATAAAGCTGACTGCGACTTTGACTTTGAGATAGGGAGACAGAAAGACAAGAAAGACAAGAAATAAAGAGGAAGTCGAAGGAATGTTCTATACTTGTTCCAGAGGAACCGCAACTAATTTAGCTTTTTGTGAAATGTCATGTGAAATTCATACTGGCATACCATATGCTACTATACACAACTATAGCCTACTATAACAAAGAGTATATCTCTTGTGTGAGTGCATACTTCAGCAGGCTAGTGTGTAGTGTAGATGAAGTGTACTTGAGTGGTCAGTGGCAGATGACGGATGTGGAGTGCTAGGCCAATGTCTAACCTCTGGAACCGTGCGTTGCCAACGCGACAGGCTGTATCTGTTGTACATGTTCTCACTGGTGCGGTTCTCAAAGGGGATCATAATCTATTAAAAGAACAACAGACAAACAAAGTATCAGTGTGGGATCCTCAGTGATGGAGCACAGTAGAGCCTAAAATATCTTTCCATTCGCTCTGTTTATTTGGAGTCCATGGTGTTTGGCAGATGCTCTTGTCCAAAACCACTTATATGAACAGTGCATTAGCTTATAATATAGGAATTAGCTTATAATATATGAACATTACATTAGCTTATAATATATGAACACTACATTAGCTTATAATATAGGAATTAGCTTATAATATATGAACATTACATTAGCTTATAATATATGAACACTACATTAGCTTATAATATATGAACACTACATTAGCTTATAACATATGAACAATACATTAGCTTATAATATATGAACACTACATTACTGTAGATACAATTGATAGTTTAACCAAAAGTTGAGATGCCTTCACTGTCTGAAGTATCAGCTATGAATAGTACTAGCTTGTTTTTACAGGGCATTTTCTCATGTTTTCTAGACAAAACCTTTTGTACTTATTCATGGACCCAGTAGGCTACTGTTCTATGATGGTTGTTGCTATTGTGGTGGTCTCTGAGCTCTATCAGGGTTGAAGTGATTACTAGGGGGGCTGATGGAGAGCATGAGGCTTGATGACCTCGGACGCCTCTGCAACACTTTCTCTCCAATGCACATCAAGGTGATAGAACATCAACCGAGACCCAACGGTTTGGCATGTCCACAATTTTTTTTTTCTTTCACAGAATATCATAAAACAACATGATTGGACACTAATAGTATCCCATCATTTTAAACAATTTATTAAAAGTAATAAAATTAAAAAAAAAAATACAAATGAATTTCATATTAATAATGGTTATTTAGGATTTTCATTTTACGAGCACTACAACCTTTGGTGTCACTGTGTATTGACTGAAGAACCGTCTGATTGTCTAATGTCCATCTCACCTGGGCAACCTTAATCTCAAAGTCAAGCACGGCTTTCATCTGAGTCTCTGCGGCCTGCTGTTTGGCACCAAGCATGACAGCGATATCCACCATCAGGCTCAGCAAGGACTCCCGATACTGCCCAGACACCAAGGACAGGACAAGACAACATTTACATTTTTACAAGTCAAGAACATGTAAGCAAAAACATATAAGGGGTCCTGTTCTTTGACTGTGTCAGGGTTTACAAAACACAAATACTGACACAAAAAAACACATACAGAGAAAAAGAGGTAGAAGAGAGAGAGAGAGAGAGAGAGAAAGAGGTAGAGGAAGAAAGAGAGAGGAAGAGAGAGAGGGGGGGTGAGACACTACACAGACTCTCTGTGTGTGAGAAGACAGAGAGGAGGAAAGAAAGGCGTAAAGAATAGCAGCACTAGCTCAGAACACACTAGCTTCCTGCTGAGTCAGCTCAGAACACACTAGCTTCCTGCTGAGTCAGCTTGAACATAAGATTAGGGTGAGGTTGGTTTGAGATGAGGTTGAGGTTAGGGTGAGGTTGTGTTGAGGTTGGGTTGAGATGAGGTTGAGGTTAGGGTGAGGTTGTGTTGAGGTTGGGTTGAGATGAGGTTGGGTTGAGGTTGTGTTGAGATGAGGTTGTGTTGAGGTTAGGGTGAGGTTGGGTCTACAGTACCGGTACCAGCTGACTCACCCTAGTAGCCTCTGTGGTGTTGGTGATGTAATCCTCTCTGGACGGCAAGGTGAGGGACGCCTGGTCAAGCTAGGCACAAAGAAACACAAAAAAATATGACTGATTATGACAAGATTAATGCTGACAGCCATAAAGGATGTGGAAACTGTCCGTATGGTAGTGCCCGGTGCAATAGCACCAGTAGCGTCAGGGTCAGCATCAGTGGGGTTAATCCATGAGGAATGAGGAGGAAGAAGAAGAAGAAGAAGAAGAAGAAGAAGAAGAAGAAATGTACAGGAGTCATGGATGTCAGGGAGTGTATGTCTAAGATGGGCTGGCTCCCCTTGATGATGTACTTGAGATGGGCTGGCTCCCCTTGATGATGTACTTGAGATGGGCTGGCTCCCCTTGATGATGTACTTGAGATGGGCTGGCTCACCTTGATGATGTACTTGTTGGAACTCTTGTCATCTGGGGAGACGTAGAACCGGACGAGGACCGACTTGCTGTGCTGAGTGCGGATCTGGGCCAGCATCTTCAGCAGGTCGAACTGGGGTTCCTCCCATCGCCAGTCGGAACCTAACGCGTCCCCGAGAACCGGCCAACGGAACTCCCGCTGCTTTAAAACCTGCAGCAGGGGCGTGGCATCTTCCTGCTCCAAAAGGCCTGCAGACAAAGGGCACGGAGCCGTTAAACAGACCAGACAGTGTTGGAGTACAGCTGCATTCAGACCAGACAGCGTTGGAGTACAGCTGCATTCATTCCAGGGGCCATTGCTAAGCTAGCAAATGTAGTCCAAGAAATATAAAACTGGCTGCTGGCATCCTCATCCGTTTATCTTTGGTGGTGTGCTCTGACATCAAAACTACAGTATAATGAACTGCAAAAACAGTTACCCCAGCAAACCGAACCCTACAATATGCTGACTGGCCATACTTTAAGAGTCCAAAACACACTCAAGACTGCAATCAGCCTATGGGACACAAACCTCTTGCTACCACCCATCTAAAGCCTGACACACACACACACACGAGCACACACGCGCACACACACGAGCACACACGCATGCACGCACGCATGCACAAACAAACACACGAGCACACACACACGCACGCACACACACACAGAAGGGCCAGAGAGGAGGGCCCATGAGGAAGCGCAGGGGTTCCTCCCATCCGCCAGCGTCAACCATCTGGACGCGTTAATTAGCTAATTAATTACCTCAGGTTTACAAGCAGGCACAAGAACAAATGAGTCAAATGAACTAGCTACGGGCAAACAGGCAGCACACACCAGACTATATTACTGTAACTTCCACACCATAAATACCGCTCGCTCGTGTTCTAAAACAGGGTTCCGAATAGCAAGCAGTGCATGCACACATTGGGCATGGAAACAAAAGGGGGGAAAAATGACAAAGATCAGCCTTTCAGTGGCTGTTAGGAACGCCTCGGTACTTGACCTAAGAGATCACAAGAATGTCCAGTGCTTTGTTCACTTACCTTCATTCATGCATGACTGGTAGAGCACCTTAGCCTTCTGGACTGCCTCGATGTCCCCCGCATCCATAGGCTGCTCCAGCAACTCTGAAATAAAGCGCACAAACGCCACCGTCAAATAAACTGCTTCCCATGTATAGAGGAGACTAGCTGCCTACAGTGTGTCTCTCTGTGGGGGAACCTTTTAGTTTGATGTCCACATTCTGCCTCAGCCATGGGTAGATGCCATAACTGGAGGAATCTTCCGGAATGGGGTTGTCCTTTATCCATCCTCCGCAGGCGTACTGGAAGAAGTCATCACAGGGAGAAGCGTGGTGGTCCATCTTACTGAGGACCGAGCCCGCTGTGACATACAGTACGCCGAGAGGGGACAGCAGTGACCTTTCATCAGTGACTCATGGAGGCATTCAGGTATGGTGTGATTATGGAACACCTATGGTAGCTATGAGCTGAGCTGGGAAGGGGACAGCACACATAGGTCTGCATTTCCTAAGGGCTTCACCAGGCTTTTTAAAGCTTGCGAGCAATGAAGACTAGTCCAATTCGGCTGTTTCTTCAAGTGAAGAAATAAACCTTTTCCAAGACTAAGACAAAAGAGAACATAAATGAATCTCTGCTGAAAAGGAGCCTTTAGTCTAGGACTAGGCTTAATCCACGATCAGAATACTGGCTCTTCATCATGGCCATTATATCACAGACTATTCTTCATATCATACATCTTTTGGCCACTTTCTTGGATGGTGTATATGGTTTGTATGTGTTTATTGTTATTATTCTGTTAAACCATAGTCTATTACTAATATTCTTTTGTTTATTTAAGCTTTATGACTACATTAAACTGTTAATTGTAATGTTCATGTAATGCTTATTACATCAACTGCTAAGAACTATAACTATGAACAAACATGAGCTATACATATGAACAAACATGAGCAAAACAATGCTTTTTGGGTCACAACAACTACACTACACTTAAAGTTGACTATCACTGTTTACAAGATTTACTCAGTGACAGGGTCATGCACTCACACCTGAGGCCACATTCACACACACACAGAGAGAGAGAGAGAGAGAGAGAGAGAGAGAGAGAGAGAGAGAGAGACAGACACACGCAGACACACACACACTTCCTCTCTCACACACCATTTCAGAAGACATGTGAAATATCTGATGTAGGCACCATGAGCGATCAGATGAGACCCACCTGCTTCAATGCATTGTGAGGTCAGGCAGAACTCCTCCTTGCTCCTCTGGGAAACTTTAACACAAACACATTTGAGTCACATAAAAACACATCACTTCATGCTAAAAGCTTTCACTCATCTACACTCATTAAGAACATTCCTTTTGGTCAATTCCAGAGATTACGGAGAATTTGTAATAATGATCAGGATTTCAATATTAAAAGTAAAGAGATGTATGGTTGTTTCAGGGAGAGAGGTTATCATGTGAGAACATTAGACCTTTAATGTGATAGGATAGTGTTTCAGGGAGAGAGGTTATCATGTGAGAACATTAGGCCTTTAATGTGATAGGATAGTGTTTCAGGGAGAGAGGTTATCATGTGAGAACATTAGGCCTTTAATGTGATAGGATAGTGTTTCAGGGAGAGAGGTTATCATGTGAGAACATTAGATCTTTAATGTGATAGGATAGTGTTGAATGATCCGGAAAGGACCAGGGGGCGGGAATTGAACCGGTCGCCGGCGTACACTACTGTAACTGTACGCTTATGCAAACACATGAAGTCATGCAGCATACACTCTTAGACAATAGCTCAGCAGACAGATCAGAAGAAAACACACACACACACACACACACACACACACACACACACACACACACACACACACAGATAGACAGACACACACACAGATAGACAGACACACACACACACACACACACACACACACACACACACACACACACACACACACACACACACACACACACAGATGAGACAGACACACACACACACAGATAGACAGACACACACACACACACACACACACAGAGATAGACACACACACACACACACACACACACACACACACACACACACACACAGATAGACAGACACACACACACACAGATAGACAGACACACACACGCACAAACATAGCTTCCTTGCCGGCCCAGAGTATAGTCAGCTGTTGAAGGCTAGGGTGTCATCAGGAATGCTGAGCTACTGCGTCCTCAGGACACCGTCCACACACACACACACACACACACACACACACACACACACACACATAGCAGGTCAGTGAGAGCACTAGCAACCATGTGCACAGATGCTGGAACTCACATATAAACAAACAGACAAATGAACACAGCAACAGTTGTCTATTTCTCTCCCTCACACATGCATGCATCACATGTGTGCACAAATGGATACATTTATAGCATAGAACACACACCAGTGTTTCCCACAGAATTGAATTCTATTTGTGGTGGTAGGTTTGCAGAATTAACTCGAATGCAACAGTTTTTAACAAATTAGTGCAGCGCGGTTATGATTCTAACCAACCAGATATAAGCACAATTTAGTACAACCAGGAAAATCATTGTGTGGTAGTCAATGTTGATATTGTGGTGGGCCGCCACAAATAAGTCAATGTATGGGAAACACTGCACACACACACACACACACACACACACACACACACACACACACACACACACACACACACACACACACACACACACATTCATAGCATAGAACGCCTATGGAAATACAGTGCATTTTGCAGGGACCAGGACTCTGTAGGGGAACTAGTGTAGAGACTGGAACTCTGTAGGGCAGGGGTCGGAAACCTTTTTTGCCTGGAGAGCCACTTTTACCAAATTTATTTTTTTTAATCTCAGAAGAGCCACATAAAGATGGTTACAAGAAAAAGTTTGGATATTTAACATACAGTTACTTTCATTCAACAGAGGATTAATACATTATCTACTGGTTTTAAAAGTAATGTGCAAGCTACTTGAAATGTAAAGTGGAATGACATAAGTATAGGCCTTAGGCTTCCCATGTAGGCTAAACACCACCCCCTATTTTCCCAGTGTTCTTTGGTATGCAAAGTAACATCATAGTTCACAACACAAGTTTCATTGACATGTCATTGGTGAAATTGAACATTAGGCCTACCAGAGATTAGATTTGGCGATGGCCTTGGAGTCTGGCTGGCTCATATTCAGTGAGGTGAAGTTTCATGCAAGAATTGAGGCTGTCATCATTTAAGGGCAACTCCACGCAAAACTGTCATATAACGCCAACTAAATAGACCATGGCATTGTGTTGGCGTTATAGATGTAACAGTTTTGCACGGAATTGCCCTTAAACGTGAGCGCAGGTTTGTCTTTATATCTTTCATATGTGGGAAAGATTTCTCACATGCAAGTGGAATAGGGTTAACACAGCAATACTAACTCGTTGCAGTGTGCGATATATAACGGGCAGTTCATTTTGCACCTTCGGATGGAAACTTTCCCATTTCAGCCCGTTTATGTTCGCACTCGCAAGCTGTGGTTGCTGACGTTTCCTTTTTGACATTTCAATTTCAATTCAATTTCAATTTCTTTATTAAGGGATAACCCCTTGAGATGAGGCATCTCGTTTTCGAGGGGGTCCCAAAAACACCAAACACATATATTACACACACGCATACATCCACACCAAAGCTCTTCATCACTACAAGCTACAAAGCAGTCCAAACTCTCTAACCTAATAGATTTATGTTGGTAAAAACAGAAATTTAATTTGTAATACATTAAAAAAAAAAAAAAAAATACAAATAAAGGACACAGGAGAAAACCACAATTGAAAATGAGTTAAAGTGAATAAAAGAAGTAGAAGTAAGAGAAATAAGCAAGTATATGCACATCTAATAAATACAAGTACACAAACATAGGCCTATAGATAGATTTCAGTCAACCACCAGGAAAGCATGTGCATTGGTCACATGATTGCAAACAGTTTAATAGGGATGACTTAAAAAGTGGAAAAGATGAAGTAGATCTCAATGAGCTGGGTAGACTATTCCAGTCAGAAGGAGCTTTAAATTTGAAGGCACGCCTCCCTATTTCTTTAGATATACTTGGAACAGAAAAAAACAAATGATCAAGATGTCTAAACCCATAAGTAGACCTATATGGATTTAAATAATTTTGTAAATAAGATGGATAATTAAAGAAAAAGCATTTATAGATAAACTGAAGCCAGTGTAGTTGCCGTCTGGCCTTAGGTGATAAGAGATTCAGTTGCTGATACGTGTGACAATGGTGGGTAAGGTATGGACATCTCAACACAAATCGACAGAGGCTGTTGAAGACAACATTTAAAGATTTCAGATGTGATTCTGTTGTATTCATATACACAATGTCTGCATAGTCAAGGATGGGAAATAAAAGCTGTGTTACAATTCGTAATCTGATCTGTTGAGTGAAACAATTTATAGAGCGATACAAGAGTCTAAGGTTGAAATTAATTTTCTTCACAACAGAGTCAATATGGGACTTGAAGGAGAGATTTGCATCAAGCAGTAGGCCCAATTATTTAAATTCTTCCACATTCTCCATAAGTGTATCATCCAAGAACCTTATTGACAGAGTGTGATTGTAACAGGTTGATCTATTGTCAAAAAGCATACTGTAAGACTTAGCTTTATTAAGTATGAGCCCATTATCTGCGAACCACTTTTGAATGTTGTCAAAATCTGATTGCAATGAAGACTTGTTTAAATTAATATTGCATTTAGCAGAATAAATAACAGTGTCATCAGCATACAGCAAGATATTAGAGTTGGAGCATATTTTTGGAAGGTCCTTAATAAATATAGAGAACAAAAGAGGGCCTAGGCATGAACCTTGTGGAACCCCCTTTTCCATGACCGTGTACTGGGAAAGACAGCCATTGAAAACCACACATTGGTGCCTAAAATGAAAATATGAATTAAACCAAAAGAGTGACTTCTTACACAGACCAATGCTATGCAATTTATCAAGAAGTAGATAGTGATTAACCAAATCACATTTTCCTTATCTGGCAATTCTAGCCTACAGCAAGCGCACACATCAAAATAACAAGTGTTCTTGTTGACTGAAATGGAGGGAAATCGGTGATTTTGTTTGATATTGCCATGGCAACGAACCGCGAATGTAACAAAATTGTGCAGGCTACGGTTACAGAGTCAAGGTGGGAGGTGGGAAGTTATATAAATTACTCAGATAGACCTACGAACTAAAATAAAATACATTTTAATTAAATAGGCCTAGGCTACTCATTATTATTTTCAAAAGCTGAGCCGCATCAGAGGGATCAAAGAGCCGCATGCGGCTCCGGAGCCGTGGGTTGCCAACCCCTGCTATACATTAGGGGAACTAGTGTAGAGACTGGAACCCTTTAAGGAAACTAGTGCTGAGACCAGGACTCTGTAAGGGAACTAGTGCAAAGACTGGAACTCTATAAGGGAACTAGTGTAGAGACTGGAACCCTTTAAGGGAACTAGTGCTGAGACCAGGACTCTGTAGGGGAACTAGAGCAGGGAGCGTGTCTACAGATTAGCCCCGTTCTGGACTGTGGATGATGTCAAGCATGAATAAGTGCATCGGTCATTTACGCATTCGAAAACAGCATGTGAACTCATTACCTGCTTCAGAGTGTGTGTGTGTGTGTGTGTGTGTGTGTGTGTGTGTGTGTGTGTGTGTGTGTGTGTGTGTGACTCCAATCATCATTTTGGAGCTTGTGTGTGTGCATGTTTAAGCACAGGCATAATTACCAAAACCCTTTACCCACAAAAATGTTGGCTACCCCTGCACCATAACTCTAGTAAACAATGTTGAAATGCCACCCCTCCTAGCCTTCCTCTGACAATAGACTCTCTCTCTCACACACACACAAACACACTAACAAACACATGCGAGCACAGTTGCATGCACACACACATACAAACAAAATACAAATGTATGCATGCACGCACACACACACACACACACACACACACACACACACACAATTTTAACTTTAGCATTCAGGCAGACACAAACACACACAAACAAATAAACAAATACTAACATGTACACACAGACAAAACACACAGTCTTGGACACCCAACTCCACATGAATGTAAGCATCTACATCCACAATCCCCATATGAATATAAGCAGGGTCTCTACTCCACATGAATATAAGCAGTCTCTACTCCATCCAGCACTTCTTATGTAATTACATACTAGCGGAGGGAGAGAGAGTGAACGAGTGTGTGTGTGAGAGAGAGAACTTTGTAACCAAATACACTCCCAAAATAATCTAAAACACACACATGCACGCTGCCTAACCCCCTTCTTAGTGGGACATGGCACACATAGGCTTTCCCACGATGCTGCCGATGTGTTGAAGTGTGGGAGTGTGCGATCCACACGAGTCCGCCTGTGAGAATCCAAAAGTGCCCGAACACATGGCACCTGTTTACATGCTCTCAGCTTACATGCTCTCAGTCACAAAGAGCAAGTATGTGTATGTGTGTGTGTATGTGTGTGTGTGATAGAGGTGAGTAGAGAGAGAGAGATAGATAGAAATGAAGAGAGAGAGTGAGAGAGAGAAGACAGCTTACCTACGAGGACGGCTACAAGGAGTGACAGACAGACGCACGCGGTCAACGCCAGCGCTGCTTTTAGGAGCTTCACCAGCCCACCGTCCACTTTGAGTCCTCCGTGTCCGTTCAGTCTTTCCATCTCCATGGAGGTCCAAAAGTAGCCGCACTCAACCCGATACACCTCTCTCTCTCTCTCCCTTACTCTCTCTCCCTCTCTCTCCCTTACTCTCTCCTTCTTTCTCCCTTACTCTATCTCCCTCTCTCTCCCTTACTCTCTCCTTCTTTCTCCTCAACCAGCTTCTTCTCTCACTCTCTCTCCTCTTCACCTGATAGAGCCTTTCCCCTCTCTCTCTCTCTCTCTCTCTCTCTCTCTCTCTCTCCTCTGACCTTATGTCCACTCCCAGACCTTGACCGTTGGTCTTCCGCTGTCCCAGATCTGTGGGTCTCTGCTCTGGTCCTCTCAGCTGCCAACTGGTTGCACTCAGGAGTCCCACTCCTTTGAGAGCTGTGTGTGTGTGTGTGTGTGTGTGTGTGTGTGTGTGTGTGTGTGTGTGTGCACCGCCCGAGTGTGTGGATGTTGGTGGAGTTTGTCCCTCTGGCCTGCTGTGTGTGTGTGTGTGTGTGTGTGTAAGTGTGCAGGGAGGGTGTTCACTTCCCCCCTGCCT
>NC_063204.1:1837935-1877935 GCF_017589495.1 Alosa alosa
GAGGAAGAGAAAGAGAGAGAGGGAGAGAGAGAAAGGGAGGGAGAGGAAGAGAGAGGGAGAGAGAGGAAGGGAGGGAGGGAGGGAGAGAGAGGGAGGAAGAGAGGGAGGGAAAGATGAAACAGCCTCATTTTGTTTCCAGGCATTCCATTTTTGACATTCCAGCCTGTGTGTTGTGGTGTGTATATTTATAGTAAGAGACACACTGGTAGGAGTGTGTGCAGTTTCTTTATATAGACCGCACCTCCTAGCCTCTGTGACCGCACCTCCCTGCCTCTGTGAGAGACCATTTCAGGCTTCCAATGGGGGCAGCTGGGTCATATGATCAGAGGAAGAAGCAAAGGGGCACACACACACTGTCAAAACAGCTACACACACAGCTACACACTCACACAGCTACACACACACACAGCTACACACTCACACAGCTACACACACACACAGCTACACACACACACAGCTACACACTCACACACACAGCTACACACTCACACAGCTACACACTCACACAGACATAGCATGGCACACACACTCACACAGCTACACACACATACAGCTACATACACACTCACACAGCTACACACTCACACAGACATAGCATGGCACACACACTCACACGGCGGCCATCTTGGTAATGTAATTTGGGCAGTTAGTGGGCAGCATTTTCCTCTTCAAGCGAATGGGAAGCATTACAGGAAGGGGTGGGGTACATAGTTTGAATTACAGGGGGTACTGGGGGGTACTATACCCACCCAAATGAAGACCCAGTACCCCCCAAAGAGACAGAAATATCAGTTTTGGGGGGGCAGATAATTCTTCTGATATTGTGAAAAAATATCATTACAGTTGGCTACAATACAAGTCAACTCCTATTTTCACTAGGAAAAATGTAATGTAAAGCGATTTCAGACACCCCTATTATGGACCGTACCATTTTAAACCACAGTGGCGCTAGAAGCAACGGAGATAGAGAACGACTTCAACTTCTCAAGCAAGTGTCAACATTAAATGACAAAACGCTAGATAGATTCCTCCAGTAGCCTTTGTTGACGTAAATGTTAGTTGCTAGCAGACGTCTAGCTTGTTGAAAATGTGCTATTTTACAACATTAATGTATTAACGTGTTTTGTTCTTTCATAGCTCATCTCACGTCTACATACATTTTTTAATTACCGGCTACTTACCTGCTACTTACCCACTGAGGCTAGTAAAATGGACCTTGGTTAGATACCAAGGTTAGTTAGCAAGATAATTCTCTATTTAAATCATTTATTATTATTATTTTACATTGTGGTGAGGTAAAATCGGTTGTCATTTCCAAGGAGATGAACTCCAGTCCATAGCCTAGCTGTCCATTCTCATTTTATCTTGAATAGCCTACATTTTTGTGCCCTTTTGAAATTAGTTTGGCACAGATCCTGTGTTGTTTTTATTATGCACAAGAAGGTCTGATGTAGCTAAGCCTACATAACATCAGTGAAACCTGTGGAAACATAAAAAGAGCCAAGGCTAAATAGCACATGCTAGCATTTGAATTTGTTTTTAATTGGTTAGTATTGTTTACATTCTATTATTTCATATTTTTAGTTCAATAAATGTAGTTTCATCTGAACCCTGATACTATCTTAATGAAACTAGGATTTGATTTTATTCACAGAGACACTATGAGGAGAAGGAAAAGTGTGTGTGTGCGTGTGTGTGTGTGTATGTGTGCATGTAAGTGTGTGTGTATGTGTGTGTGTGTGTATGTGTGCATGTAAGTGTGTGTGTGTGTGTGTGTGTGTGTGTGTGTATGTGTGCATGTGTGACTCATTTGTAGGATACTGTAGTGTTGATGATACCCAGCTTGTTCTGGTTATCGGATTCTTGTAGGTTACCGCTCTCTTCTGTGGTAGTATGTTTTTTCATAGTAGGCTATGATCCTTAATCACATTAAAGATTGCTCAGGTTTCACATATCTCTAAGCAATTGTGTTGATTTGACTCGACTTGATGGAAAATTGTTTTCTGTTTATACTTTATATAAGAGGGTTGGGTCTTACCTCCAGGTCTTTTGAAATCTAAAAATAAACCAAATCAATATTTCATGAAATAGGCAATAGGCTTCTTGTAAAGGTATTACTTTTACTAGTAATTAGAATGGTATTTCAGTGCACTTCTAACTTCTAACTTTTGAGAGTTGATCAAAACAGTTTTCTTTTGGATAATGACAATGAAATATTTCATTGTAGCCTACTGATTATCAGTTTGTTTCATGTTTAGACCTTGTATGTGTGTTGCACAACACATGTTGCACTTGGTGGTGGGGATTGATATGGTAATGGACCATGATGGTCATAGAAGAAGTGAAGGAGCAGTACCCCCCAATTATGGTGGGGTAATTCACACTCTGGTGGGGTATATACTGTATGTAGTCATATTGCTGTTACTAACCCCATGCATTTCTGTGGAGGATGATCTTTGAGTGCTGTGTCTCCTCATTAAAAAAATATCTGATAAAGGTATTAATAGTATGGGCCAGCATGTTACACCAAAGTTTTTTACCTACCGTCTTTGAGTTCAAGTAAGACCAAGAGATAGAGGAATTTCAAGAGTCTGCCAAGGCCAGTGCACCAAACCTAGCTGTTGAGTCCTGGTAGAACGCTGCGCTAGCTAACCTAGCTATTGAGTCCTGGTAGAACACTGCGCTAGCTAACCTAGCTGTTGAGTCCTGGTAGAAAGCCACGCTAGCTAACAATTTCCACACTACTCTTGCTCACTAAAGACAGCACATAATATACCTACGTCTTGTGTAGAATATGTTTGATAACAAGTTGCAAAAGACAGGCAGTCCTGGGTCTTCGACCTGTGGCAGAAAGTAAGAGGCTGAGGTGAAAAATTTTGAAACTGTGTTTTTATACCTACAGTAGTCACCCAGAAGCAAAATGGTGCCTACAAGGATTGTATCTCCTTAGGGGAATGTCTGATTCCACTGTGCTTCTTAGCAATAGTGTAATAAAAACAGCCAATTAGAGCAAGCCTTTTCCCGGTGGCGCTGACACATATTCAACATGTTGAATCAGCAGTAAATAGTCAATGGAGGTCTGTCGGCCTTGGCCAATTAGAGCAAGCCTTTTCCTGACAGCTCCAACCATAAACTAGTTATCGAGGTCTAAGATATAAAATCCAGCCACAAAAAGCAAAAGTCCAAACATTTGGTTCTACCTGTGCACCTAAAACAGGTGATTTTTAATGTTCGTTTCCAAACTTGGGGTTTTACTGCTTCCACAGGTGTATCCATAAGTGAAATTAAATTTACATTTGTGCATTAAAGTCTTACCAAATCGTTTCAGAAGAGCAGCAAACATCTTTCTTATAAACAAAGGCTTTAGATTACTCAATTCCAAAGAAAATACACATCCCTGTTTTTTTGGTGAAAAATAAGTTATTGATAACCAATTATATATAATTATAAGAGGCTGACAACTGCATACTTTAATCTGTATGTTGAGAGTTGAAAATTCGTTGATGATAGCTAAGTGTTGATGATAGCTTCATTGTTAAAAATACACACTAAATGTTTTGTATTTTGTACAGTTTTCACCGTATGTCTTTTGAATGAGAAAAACGTTAGTAAAAGCTCAATCTTCTTACCATGGACTCTCTCCATTGACAACGGTTTAACTTGGTGTTAAGTCAGAGTTTCAACACACTGCACAAGAATAAACACACAACACACTGCACAAGAGTTGGGCTAATAACAATCAGTTGGTTTAGTGAATGGTTGGAATAAATAAATATGTGGTAGGTCTTTTTCTTTCTCAAGCCCGGCTTCTCTGACAGCACTGTACAAATGGAGCAGCTCATTGACCAGACGTTATCAGACGTCCAACTGTCAATTTCGGAAGAGAGAAACATAGTGTGTGTATGGTTTGTGTATGCATGTGTGTGGGAGAAGGAGAGAGAGAGACTGTGTATGGTTTGTGTATGCATGTCTGTGTGAGAGTGTGTGTGTGAGAGAGAGAGAGAGAGAGAGAGTGTGTATGGTTTGTGTATGCATGTGTGTGAGAGTGTGTGTGTGAGAGAGAGACAGACAGAGAGAGAGAAAGAGGGAGAGAGAGAGAGAAAAAAAAAAGAGAGAGAGAGAGGAAAGAACAGGTGCAGTTTTAGACAGAGACGGTCATGTCTGCGATGACACATCCCTGGGCCGAGGCCTGCACTAAAACTTGAGTGTTTACAGTGGGAAGAGTGACCGCCTGACAGTGTGTCATTACACCAGATAAGCATTCAACCCCACCCACTGCAAATGACAAGACTTAGCAGACACACACACACACACACACACACACGTAAACACACATACATGTAAACACACAAGACAAACACCCACGTCTGTGCAAAATGTACGGTTGTAAACACCCTCTGCTCCACCCTACACTATGAAAACAAGCATGCTAACGTACACCTACGCACATGCACAAAAATACACACACAAACGCTAAAACATACAGAGCACACGCACACTCACTTTGATAAAATAAACACCGAAAATATCACATTTCATTTTTCCATGTCATTGTGTGTTTTTGGTTGAGATGTCTGGCCAACAATGTCCAAAGCACACATGTTTAAGGCTAAAAGGTCTTGCTGAAAATGGCCTAGTTCTACAGTATGTGAGTGAGTGACAGAATGTGACCTTGTATAGCCTTTGCTTAATAAAATGATCACAAGTCACAAGGTCAGGCGTGTGTCGCTACAGCTGTTTGGCTGGCAGAGTCAACGTCTAATCAGCCATCTGTGTTAGAGAAATCCACGTTGTGCAGCTAAAAAACTATGCACAACAACAAGTTTTCTGTCCAAAGCCAACCATTTAGTTCACCAGTGAATTAGTGTCCAAAACATTCATTTCAATCAATGTGATGGTGACAAAACTGAGGTCAACACAACATGTTAAACACACCTGGCTAGACTGTACTGTGCAAAAGCTCTCAGTTCACTTTACAATGGTCCTGATTTTAGAATGGCTGATTTACAATTATTCTTAGGGAGATGACTTTCAGTATAAGAGTAAAATCCAACAAAACATCTCTTAATTGTTTCCCAGTATGTTTATCATGACATCACTTCAAGCATAGATTTAGAATAACTTGAATTCTTGCGCTATAAAGTGAGACGAACGGTTTTGGGGCCAGTTATTGTAGAACTCTGGAAAGAAACAATAGTTGGTGGTAGGCCTACGCTTTCGAACATTTGCCTACCCCCTTGGTTTGGACCCATTCGTAAGTGGTCTGCGATTCCACATGAAATTATTAACTTCCTGTCGTTTCGCAGCTGCCTCTACGGACTACTAACACGCTAATAGGTTAGTGACAAATGGTCAGAAAGGGCTTTAGTTTTTGAGATACCCCTACCGGAGGTAGAACTAAACCCAACAATGTTTTTCCTAATCTCTAAGGTCTCCCATATATGAAATGGATTCTTGGCTAAAAATATTTTACTGCTAAGATTGTTAAATTAACAGATATTGTTATACACCCCAAAACCAAAAAAGGACTAAAATATAGCCTGTCTGTATTGGCATATAATAAGGCATATAAATTAGTGCAGATCAATCACACAAGCTCTGAGAACTTTGAAACTTGGCATGTTTATAGTCAGGAAGTTGCTTTACCTACTAGAAAAGATTGGATGTGAATATCTTGATGTATGGGATATGAGATATACTTTTGATCATCCTATTTGGTGGCTTCAGCGCCCCCAAATAGGCCTCCCTGGTAGCCTAAGAGATCGCACAGGGATGGATAATGAGCGTTGTTTAAGATTATATTACAATGCCAGGCACCTTCAGATATGAGAGACCCCCTCAGATTTTTGACTTTGTTGTTTTCATGGGAGCCAGTTCTCACTTTAAGGTAGCTCGGCTCCCTCTGGCTCCCACGTAATTCGAGCACTGAAGGTAAGTTACATACGGGAAGTGCTGCTCTATATTTACATTTAATAATGATACATTTAATATGTCCCAGTATTCAACAATTCATATGAAACACAGATCCAATTGAATCAGGTTAACATTGGGATGGAACACCTATATTAAAATATTTATATTCACTTGAATTTTGTTTTGGTCAAGTCATTACTGAATAATGGAAAATAATATTGTTAGCTTTTGTCTGTCCAGACCAGCAGTGGACAGTAGAGCCTACACTGCTTACTTCATCCCTAAGTAGCTAAATAGTTAGTTGTAGAAACTACTTTCCCTAGCTAAGAAAGGACTTAGCCCTCTGACTAAAATGTCAGTCGGCTCTCAACCGGTCGAAATTGCTGTCAGAGGTTCTGGTTTAGAGCCGGCCTTCCCACAAATTAAACAATCTCTCCATTTTTGAAATGATGTTGTATCAACCCTACTCAGCCTTCTTGGTGCAGATGTGCTCTCACTCTCAACATTTGCAACTTGCTGCTGCTCACTGATTTTTGTCTTAATGCAGTAGTTCGCTCTAGATGATACATGATATGAAACTTCATCTGTATATGGAGCCAGAGGTTTATCACCATCTCTCTCTCTGCTGAGCAAGGGTAAGTATGCGTTGGAGGCCTTCTACTGTAGGGTTTTGGACATAGGGATCTTTTTTCTTGCCCTTTTCAAAATGTTTCCCATAAGCTTTGGATCCAATGTCTGTAAGACATTCTCCATAATTCAAGAGACTAGTGAAAAGGAAAAATGTCATTGAAATGCAAATCAAGAGGGCTAAATACTTTATTAGCTAGGGATAGTAGTTTCTACAATTAACTGTTTAGCTACTTAGGGGTGAAGTAAGCAGTGCAGGCTCTTCTGTCCACTGCTGGTCTGGACAGACAAAAGCTAACAATATTATTTTTTATTATTCAGTAATGACTTAACCAAAACAAAATTCAAGTGAATGTAAATATTTTAATAAAGGTGTTCCATTCCAATGTTAACCTGATTCAATTGGATCTGTGTTTTATATGAAATGTATCATTATTAAATGTAAATATAGATCAGCACTTACCTTGCAGTAACAATGCATTTGTCACCATTCTTCACACCACTGATAATGTGATTTGGACTTGAGACTGTATTTTGCCAGTGTTCCGTTTTCTTTCATTTTGGACACCTCATAGCCTGCATTGAGGGACAGAACACCCTAATTTGTCATACTATATTTACATATTTGGTATTGTTGGATTCAGTACAACCCCACCTTTCCAACAAGCCATCATATGTGTTTCTATGATAATCCCTGGTAAAGCAGCCACAAAGTAAATGAAAACATTCTGCATAGATATTTCTAGTAGGTAAAGCAACTTCCTGACTATAAACATGCCAAGTTTCAAAGTTCTCAGAGCTTATGTGATTGATCTGCACTAGTTTATATTTTTAGCCAAGAATCCATTCCATATATGGGAGACCTTAGAGATGAGGAAAAACATTGTTGGGTTTAGTTCTACCTCCGGTAGGGGTATCTCAAAAATGTGAGGCTATTGTCACTAGCCTATAATGAAAGGTGGCATGACTTGTCATGGCTCGATTTCTGCAGCCTTCATTTGCAGATTCAAATTAGTGCCCCCTATTTGTACTTCAGATTAGTGCCCCTATTTGATTACCCCCCTTTTGTACTTCAGATTAGTGCCCCTATTTGTACTTCAGATTAGTGCCCCTATTTGTACTTCAGATTAGTGCCCCCTATTTGTACTTCAGATTAGTGCCCCCTATTTGTACTTCAGATTAGTGCCCCCTATTTGTACTTCAGATTAGTGCCCCCTATTTGTACTTCAGATTAGTGCCCCCTATTTGTACTTCAGATTAGTGCCCCCTATTTGTACTTCAGATTAGTGCCCCCTATTTGTACTTCAGATTAGTGCCCCCCTATTTGTACTTCAGATTAGTGCCCCCTATTTGTACTTCAGATTAGTGCCCCCTATTTGTACTTCAGATTAGTGCCCCCTATTTGTACTTCAGATTAGTGCCCCCTATTTGTACTTCAGATTAGTGCCCCTATTTGTACTTCAGATTAGTGCCCCTATTTGTACTTCAGATTAGTGCCCCTATTTGTACTTCAGATTAGTGCCCCCTATTTGTACTTCAGATTAGTGCCCCCTATTTGTACTTCAGATTAGTGCCCCCTATTTGTACTTCAGATTAGTGCCCCCTATTTGTACTTCAGATTAGTGCCCCCTATTTGTACTTCAGATTAGTGCCCCCTATTTGTACTTCAGATTAGTGCCCCCTATTTGTACTTGACAGATCTTCTTTTTTTTCCGCCCATGGATGTGGAGATAAAAAGCAAATGTAAGCATTCATGTATGTCCATTTACTAAATCTATAGAAGGATCTTTATTGCCATGTTATATAGAACAACACAGTGAGTTTGGAGAGAGGTTGCAGGAATAGTCTCATGCAATACAGTGAGCTTCTACCTTGATCATGTACACACACACACAAACACACACACACAGACACACACACACATACAGTACACACACATACACACACACACACACACACAAACACACCTGGTTCTTGGGCTTAATTTGGTTCACGCTGGGTCTGTTTTAGAGGACAGGGTGTTCTGTGCAATTACTGTATTGTGATAAATCAGGACTGACTTACTGGTCTGATGTCTGTTATAAAAGTTCAGAGCAGCCAATTACTGTCAGAGTACATAAATGAAATTACTCCTTAAGCACGTCTACTGAACCTAAGCTCCAAACAGGTTTTTCCAGTCCTACAGAACGAAGCTCTGTCCACAACACACACAACACTCATAAAATTCAAAGTTTTTCCTTATGTAAGAAAAAACAATGTCTGTTATGGTCATATTATACTTTGAGGCGATGGAAAACATGCAGATGACTTAAACAGCGCAGAACTGACGTGCGTTCCGATTGAGCGCTCGTAAAGACGCGTGAAGTCTGAAGTGGCCGGCCGCGGTGCCTGCCTGGCTACACTCGGTCAGCTGGGTCTGAACTCACCCACCGCTGCTTCCCCATCCAATATTCTACAGATTTAGAGTGTGAGCTCCACCCAGCATTCCCTGCGTGATCTTATGCACCGTGTGCAAATTGAGACGAGTAATTGAGAACAGGGAGTCTATTATTTTCCTCCTGTACAGTAGATCCCTTTTCTACACTTGTCTTGAGAACAGGGAGTCTATTCTTTTTCTCCTGTACAGTAGATCCCTTTTCTACACTTGTTTTGAGAAGGTCTTTTGAACTTTCCCAATCTGAAAACACATCATCTCTGGGAGCTGCGTTCCTTGTACAACCACATTGCTTTATTCAAGTTTGGTCTAATTGAATAATACATTAGTACCCTATAATAATGTAATACGTTTTGTTACAGCTATGATGTGATAAGTGAAGATCAGACTCTGTAGATTCTCTGTGAAATTTCTCAACTGCATTCTGACATTGCAACACACTCCTTTTCCTTCTGTATACTGTAGCACACACACTCAATGAAAGAAATATTACACAGACTTCACATGTATAAATGGCTAACATGGAGACAATGGTCAATGGTCACAGATGGCCAGTCAGTTAAATGACATCTGAACAGCATTCGTTTCGCTAACTGCACTACATGTGGACCAAACACCACAATGAATCAGCACATCCCATAATTGTACCAGTGTTATCTAACCTATACTAGAGCTGGTGAGTAACACACACACACACACACACACACATGGAGAACAGAGACCTAATCTAGCACAGAACACACAAATAGAGCACCTGCCATCCACATTCTCATTACCCTCACACAACCTGACAATTACCCACATGCAACCAGACACAGGGTGTGTGTGAGTGAGTGAGAGACAGAGAGAGAGAGAGAGAGGAAGGAGTGGAGGGCCTGAGGAGTGTCTTGTCCAGGTTTATTTGTAACATACATGGAGGCGCATGTCCAGGTTTATTTGTAACATACATGGAGGCGCATGTCCAGGTTTATTTGTAACCTACATGGAGGCGCATGTCCAGGTTTATTTGTAACATACATGGAGGCGCATGTCCAGGTTTATTTGTGTCCAGGTGAGAATCAGGCTCCATTTTGAAAGCCACACTGCAGCTTCTCTTTGCGCTGATGTTAGCAAAGCTGGCCTGGCCAAGGTCATTTAGTGGCCAGGCCAAGGTCATTTAGTGGTATGGGATTTTGTTTGGACCCTCGGGACTCAAACCCACAATCTGCGAAGCTGGAGTCCAACATGCTACCCTCAAACCACAAAGCCGAAATAACATGTAGGATGTATGAAATGACAAAATGACATGGTGATGTATGATGTATGAAATGACGAAATGACATGGTGATGTATGACACAGGGACCGAGGGTGAGAAAGACTTCAGCAGTTCACACAAGAGAGCTTCTGGGTAAAGAAAACCCCTCTCACGAGGTCATAGGAGGAGCTCTGTGAAAAAAACAGACTCCCCCACATGCATACTGTACATTGAAGGTGCATGCAAACACTCACTAGACACACACTATACACACACCACACACACACACTATACACACACACAGACACACACACACACACACCCCTCCTTGGCAGCAATAGAGTGCAGTAAGGGAGGCCCAGGGTTGTATGGGGTTAAGAGTCCCTCCCCTACCATGACCACATCCTGTCGTAGTGGTGTCCCTGTGATGGAGCACAGACGCGTGGACGGCTCTCTGCCCCCTGGGACGGTTTCTACACCATCAGCTGGGCGGAAGTGACTCCAAAAAAAACCCTACATTTATCTGCAGCAAAGCAAAACAACGCATAGCTACATTTATCTGCAGCAAAGCAAAACAACGCATAGCTTTTCTTCCGTGTATATATAGTACAGCAGGAGGCCGCACCAGAGAGGGATCAGAGCTAGTGGTGCTGAGAGCAACCACCCACCCAGGAAGGACACTTTAGGGAAATTATTTGTAAGGGTGGATTTGAGATTTTTTGTGATCTCCCTCCGTCAACCACCTGGTTTGGCAGCAATGTCATCTCCGCTACAGAGCTGCCAGGGGGCGCTGAAGGGCACAAAGCCCGTCCTTTACTGGCAGCTGATACTAATCAGTTCAGATACAATGTATTGATGATAGACTTCCAGCATCAATAAGAGCTGATTATTAGAGCTCGTTAGTGATGATGGTAAACCATTACATCAGGGTATTCAAACAACCTCGGTAGATATTAACTGGAAGAATAATCAGGGAGCAATTTCAGTAAACAAATCCAAATAATATTTTGGCGAGGTTTCTACAGCACCTTATACTGTATGCTGAGGAAAGTCATCTTTCATCTTGCTTTGCATAATCATACACACACACACACACACACACACTCCACACAGACACACACTCACACATACACACCAGTCCTGGGTCTTACTAGGCACGTGACGCTCCAAATGAGAACAACTTGTTCCCATCACTGCTATTAGAATCCCCCAGCCCTCTACTGGGACGGGCCAGCAGGAACTCTCCCCTACCATTAGCGACCTGACAGACTCCGCTTTCCCACTGGACGTCACATCAGGGGCATGCCGTCTTGACGCTCAGCGCTCAGGGCGGAGGAAGAGGATGTTAACGCCGAAATGGAAGTCACAATTGATTAAATAATTTCTTAATTAAATAATCGTCTTCCAAATGAGAGCGAGTAACTCATGTGTGAGCGGACATTCTAAAATTAGCACCTCTCTTGTCGCTGATTGCGCTACCTAACCAGCAGACTGTTTCTCCTAGTGGAAGGAGTCCGTTCCGGTTGGTTGTTGTGACTCTGATAGACAGATCTGGCACAAGCCTGTAACTAGGGATTTCATATGGAGATTTCATAAGGCCAGACATAACCATAATAACTCGAGCTTCTACTGTAAGAGCGCCCTCTGGTGGAAACTCTTAACTTATCAATGCAAATCCCTTTCATTTGATATGAAGAATATTTGATCATTTCTGCATTTAAGAGTCTCCAATAGTCTTCTTTTTTCCACTCTTACACAAACATTCTTTATTCACACAAACTCATGTTCCAAAGGAGATAGGAGAGATTTATTGGGGTGGGGGAACAATGACTTTATGATCTTTTCAGTGTTCTCCACAACCAAAACGTTCCATGGTTTCATAAACAACAACAACTCCCTTTTACTGAGCTTGAGCAAAGTGCTTTTAGTTTCAGGAATGAACATCACCCCAACTGGACCTCCTCCAGTGGATATGGAAAGTGACCATGGGATAGGAACCCACGCAGCGTTCACGGGGGGGGGGGGGAGCGACACAGACTAACATGGACATAAAGCAGAAGGGCCCTTCAGGTGGAGAGCGTCCAGTGCGTGCATAGCAAAGACATCATGACATGGCGTACACTCTGTGTGTATGCATGGGATACTACTGGGATATGATGCGGGACTAAAACAGTGCTTTAACAGCGTCCGTGGTTTGTTGAGTCCCTTTTGTTGGTTTTTGTTTTGTTTCTTTCAAACAGCAGCAGGCATTTTTTATTTTTTTGGAGCAAGGATACACTAAATTTTCCCCAAAGCCATCGAAACAAGGTTGCACAGGCAATCGAGCCCAATGAAAAATAACTCATCCTCCATGTTTGGCCATCTTGTGACGGAGGGACCATGGATACGGACTGTGCCACTTTCTTATCAGATGCTAGAGCATGATGGGAGATGTAGTTTTACTCTACTTCCCTTCCAAGGGTCTCTGAGTCGGAGTTCATGAGCCTGAATGTGATTGGTCGAGTCAGAGGGGGAGGGGACTTATCTGATGATGAGAGAAGGACCTGATCCAAAGTCCTCTGCCCCAGCTCTGTGTGTGTGTGTGTGTGTGTGTGTGTGTGTTATCGCGCTGTGACCATCCAGAGTCCCAGCGCTACGTTGGCAGCGAGCAGGGCACTGCCGCCCAGCAGGATGCAGAAGCCCAGCATCTCCCGACGGCTCCTCTCGGGTACCAGCGTGCCCAGCGACGCCTCCAGGAACGACGTCAGCATCCACTGGCCGTCCAGAGCGAAGCAGGGCACCGCGTTCACCACCGCCAAAGCCCCCGACAATGACACCAGGTATCTCAGGGAGGCTAGGGTCAAGGGTCATACAGGCTGAATGGAAGAAGGGCAGGGGCACCATGCAAACTAATGAGCTAAAAAGGCAGCTTATTTGACTGGAGTGATTGGCTAATAATAGCAATGCCTAAATGAATGTACAAGTGACTGAAGCAAGCAGTAGACTTGAGTGGATCATTAGGAAACAACAACCTTTTGGCATTGACCTCTAGCACGGACAAAACAATTGTTTTTGTCATGAACATTATACATTGCATTTACTCATGCAAGCATGTGGTTGAAATTATTGTAATGGAGGAAGAGAATTGTTTTCTTTTTCATGGCTGAGTGGATAAACATTATAATAAGGGAGAAGGGAAGTGTATTATATTCTAGAATATATTGTTCTATATTCTATATTCTAGAATTCTATTCTAAAAACACATTTCAGAGGATACTTGCAGAAGGTCTCCAGCAGCACCGGCAGGTCCAAGTGTAGGAAGCCGAGGCGAGGCACGAAGTTTGAAAGACTCACTGACAGAGAGGAGGGAAGTAAGGAACAAACATAGAACACATAGGAACAAACTTAGAACGCAAAGGCCTTCGTACACACAGTCTGTATTTTTTGTGCAAAATTGTTGGATGATTGAAAAATAAGCAAGATGTTGCGTAGTGTCAATCGTGTTTGCACACTGATTCCACAACTTTGAACCATTAAAATTGAAATTGGAGTTTCAATTTCAATAGGGAGTTTTTCCTCGCCCCTGTTACTCATGGGCCTTCTCTGGTTGTTTAACACTCTGTAAAGCGCCATGAGACATGTGCAATGTTTTAGCGCTCTATAAGTGATATTAAATTGAAATTAAAAAAAAGTTTTTGGTACAGGTTTGTTTTTCTGTGTTTGAATGAGATTTGCAGCCTTCTGTATTTTATGGACTGAACAAAAAAGGCCTACAAAATGACTGATTTTAGTGTGCAAAGACCATAACTTTAAGACTGATTCAAATGATGAGTGAGAGACATTCAGCAGATGATACAGCATTACTAAAACACCTTAATCCACCAACAGAAGTGGTACTGATCTTACTGGACTGATCCAAACGATCCACTGAAGACCTAAATTAGTACGTACTAAGCTAACAGGTTGGACATACTTTTGAGGTCGTCATATTAGGTTGTGCAACAAATATTTTTAGAAACAAAAATGACATTAAAGGGATGCACTTGAAAAAATGAGAGCACCAGGTGGCGCTCACCTGAGTACTGCAGGTGGGAGGGGTAGCCGACGAAGAGCATGTCAGGATGGGGAGGGTGACGCACGCGGATGAGCCGCGTCTGGTTCTCCAGCGAGGGCACCATGCACAGGCTGGGCCCTGCCCCCTCGCCCTGCTCCTGCTTCTGGCAGTCCGCGTTGGTCATGCAGGTGGGACTGGACTCCATGGTCCTCCGCGCAGGCAAGCAGGCGTACTGCAGGGGAGTGGAGACTGGTGAGGGACTCAGGCCAACTTTGTAGTTCAGCCGACAAGTACAAGTGTCTCGACAAAATATGAAGTAAAAGAGACAACATTTCCGTCTGCTAGGGTGTCGAGAAGCTTGTCACGTACATCAAATAATTTGAAACACCGCAGACATTGTTGCATACTCAACTGTTGGATATCAACTGAAAGTTCTACTGGAGTTCCGAGTTCCATTGCGTGTTGCTGTAGTTACGGTGTGTGTCTATGCAACATCCGTCGGCAACAATTAATTTTTGTCGAGCGACACTTGTCGCCTGAACTATAAATTGCCCTTCTTGCAGAAGAGAAGATTATTCAGCAATACTGTGACAAAGTAGGTCTACATGGCCATTCCATCAAGTTTCGGTGCGTCATCGCCATTCAATGTGTGTGTGTGATGTACATTATGCAAACCACAAAGGGCGCCTGGGTATCAATTTGTTTATGTCTGTTTGTGTTTACATATGCGTACTTGTGTGTGTGTTTACATATGTGTGCGTTTCTGTGTCAACCTCTGCCTCTACGTGACGTGTGCAGTTAGTTTCCTACCATCCTGCCCTCCTGGTTGCTGTGGTAGGAGAAGCAGAGGTCGGTCAGGCTGTTGTTGCTGCAGCACTCCATCGTCCCATCCAGACGCTTGTAAGCTATAGACGGAGAAACCAAGAATGGATGGAGTGTTTCATGGTGTAGACAACAAATATCAAGGAGGTTTTACAGTTGGAAAGTTTAATGTTCAAAAGACTACAGCAACATAGAGGCTGCACATGATCTCTCACCAGTCAGATGCATTGCTGGTATTAGAAATGTATAATGCCATATAATGATCTCTCACCAGTCAGATGCATTGCTGGTATTAGAAATGTATAATGTCATATAATGCAGGATTCATTTGTCCTTCTTTTTTTGTGTGCATTATACATAAACATGGCTTACTGCAAAGTGCTACCAGTCAAACTGGTCAGACAAAAATGTCCTTCGGGATGAATAAAGTATCTATCTATCTATCTATCTATCTATCTAGTCCTGAAATAGAGATCATTTGCACCCAGGAGTGCATGTAAAACAATCAGGTGTGGTATGCACATATGCAAACACACACACAGTGCACAGTTTGTGGATGCAGCGGTGGAGGAAAATGACAGAAACCAGTTCTGCATCACTAGAGTACACAGAGATACAGAAAATAAAAGCACACGCATTATGGGCCGCTGTTTCGGGCTCTTTTGAATACCTCCTCTGGATTGTATGTATGTAAAGTATTGCCACTCTCAGAGCTCCAGCAGCACCGCAGTTTAAATGTGCTTGTTTCCTTGTAAGTCACTTTGGATATACAGTTAGTGTCAGCTGAATGAATAAATGTAATGTACTGTAATGTACTGTAATGTAATGTAATGTACGGTAATGTACTGTAATGCTCTGCTTTGCTCTGCACCTGCCCCTGTGCTGAGCTGAGCCGAGCCGAACTGTGCTGTATGGTGTTGTGTGGTGTGGTGTGTGTGGTGTTGTGTAGCGAGTGGAGTGTGTGTGGTGGTGTGTGGGGTGTTGTGTGGTGTTGTGTGGTGTTGTGTAGTGTGTAGTGTGTGTAGTGTGTGTTGTGTAATGTTGTATAGTGTTGTGTGGTGTGGTATGGTGTGGTGTGGTGTGGTGTAGGGTAGTGTGTGTAGTGTTGTGTGGTGTAGTGTAGTGTGTGTAGTGTGTGTGGTGTAGTGTGTGTGGTGTTGTGTGGTGTTGTGTGGTGTTGTGTAGCGAGTGGAGTGTGTGTGGTGTTGTGTGGTGTGTGGGGTGTGTGGGGTGTGTGTGGTGTTGTGTAGTGTGTGTAGTGCTGTGTTGTATAGTGTGGTGTGGTGTGGTGTGGTGACGTGTGTGTGTGGTGCTGTGTGGTGTAGGGTAGTGTGTGTAGTGTTGTGTGGTGTAGTGTAGTGTGTGTAGTGTGTTGTTGTGTGGTGTTGTGTAGCGAGTGGAGTGTGTGTGGTGTTGTGTGGTGTGTGGGGTGTTGTGTGGTGTGTGGGGTGTTGTGTGGTGTGTGGGGTGTTGTGTAGTGTGTGTGGGGTGTTGTGTAGTGTGTGTGGTGTGTGGTGTTGTGTAGTGTTGTGTGGTGTTGTATAATGTTGTGTGGTGTTGTGTGGTGTAGGGTAGTGTGTGTGGTGCTGTGTGGTGTAGTGTAGTGTGTGTGGTGCTGTGTGGTGTAGTGTAGTGTGTGTGGTGCTGTGTACTGTGTGTGCTGCTGTGTAGTGTGTGTGGTGCTGTGTAGTGTGTGTGTGGTGCTGTGTGGTGCTGCTGTGTAGTGTGTGTGGTGCTGTGTGGTGTGTGTGCTGCTATGTAGTGTGTTTAGTGCTGTGTGGTGTTGCATGGTGTAGTGTAGGGTGTTGTGTATTGGTGTGTGGTGTTGTGTGGTGCTGTGTGGTGTTGTGTAGTGTGTGTGGTGCTGTGTAGTGCTGTGTAGTGTGTGTGGTGCTGTGTAGTGTGTGTGGTGCTGTGTAGTGTGTGTGGTGCTGTGTAGTGTGTGGTGCTGTGTGGTGTTGTAGGGTGCTGTGTGGTGCTGTGTAGTGTGTGTGCTGCTGTGTAGTGTGTGTGGTGCTGCTGTGTAGTGTGTGTGCTGCTGTGTGGTGCTGTAGGGTGCTGTGTAATGTTATGTGGTGTTGTGTGGTGTTGTGTAATGTTGTGTGGTGTTGTGTGGTGCTGTGTGGTGTTGTAGGGTGCTGTGTGGTGCTGTGTACTGTGTGTGGTGTGTGTGGTGCTGTGTAGTGTGTGTGGTGCTGTGTAGTGTGTGTGGTGCTGTGTGGTGCTGTGTAGTGTGTGTGGTGCTGTGTAGTGTGTGTGCTGTGTGTGTGTGTGTGTGGTGCTGTGTGGTGTTGTAGGGTGCTGTGTGGTGCTGTGTAGTGTGTGTGCTGCTGTGTAGTGTGTGTGGTGCTGCTGTGTAGTGTGTGTGGTGCTGTAGGGTGCTGTGTAATGTTATGTGGTGTTGCAGGGTGTTGTGTAATGTTGTGTGGTGTTGTGTGGTGTTGTGTGGTGCTGTGTGGTGCTGTGTGGTGCTGTAGGGTGTGGTGTGGTGCTGTAGGGTGTGGTGTGGTGTGTGGTGTTGTAGGGTGTGGTGTGGTGCTGTGTGGTGCTGTTGTGTGGTGCTGTGTGCTGCTGTGTAGTGTGTGTGGTGCTGCTGTGTGGTGCTGTGTGGTGTGGTGCAGTGTAATGTTGTGTGGTGCATTGTTGTGTAGTGCATTGTTATTGGTGCTATTTGGTGTGCTGTGCCAATTACTGTTATTGTTATGAGTTATTAATAGTAATGTTGGTGTTGTAGAATTTGTGTTAATGTATGGTGTTATATTAATGTTGTGTAATGTTATGGTGTTGTGTAATGTTTATTATAATGTGTAATGTTGTGGCCGGTTTGTGTGGTGCTGTGTGTAATGTTGTGTAGTGTGTTGTGTGGTGTTGTGTAATGTTGTGTAATGTTGTGTAATGTTGTGTAATGTTGTGTGATGTTGTGTAATGTTGTGTGATGTTGTGTGGTGCTGTGTGGTGCTGTGTGGTGCTGTGTGGTGCTGTGTAGTGCTGTGTAGTGTTGTGTGGTGCTGTAGGGTGTTGTGTAATGTTGTGTGGTGTTGTGTGGTGTTGTAGGGTGTTGTGTGGTGCTGTGTAGTGTGTGTAGTGTGTGTGTGGTGCTGTGTGGTGCTGTGTGGTGCTGTGTGGTGTGGTGTGGTGCATTGTTGTGCCAGGGCGGTGGGCTGTGTGGTGCTGTTGTGTGGTGTTGTGTAGTGTGTGTGGTGTTGTGTGGTGCTGTGTGGTGTTGTAGGGTGCTGTGTAATGTTGTGTGGTGTTGTGTAATGTTGTGTAATGTTGTGTGGTGTTGTGTAATGTTGTGTGGTGCTGTGTGGTGCTGTGTGGTGCTGTGTGGTGCTGTAGGGTGTTGTAGGGTGTTGTAGGGTGTTGTGTGGTGCTGTGTGGTGCTGTGTGGTGTTGTAGGGTGTTGTGTAATGTTGTGTGGTGCTGTGTAATGTTGTGTGGTGCTGTGTAGTGTGTGTAGTGTGTGTGGTGCTGTGTGGTGTTGTAGGGTGTTGTGTAATGTTGTGTGGTGCTGTGTGGTGCTGTGTGGTGTGTGCTGCTGTGTAGTGTGTGTGGTGCTGTGTGGTGCTGTGTGGTGCTGTGTGGTGTGTGTAGTGCTGTGTGGTGCATTGCTGTGCCAGGGCGGTGGGCTGGTACCTCGTCCGGCTGCCCAGCTGATCTGCAGATTGCTGGCCCTGGCGCAGTAGCCCGTCTGTGGGTGCTGGACGAGCTGCCGGATGCAGGACTGCCAGTCGTCCACCCCGCGCACCTCACAGTCCTCCAGACGCGTCACCAGGTTGCCCACAAACAGCCCCCGCGGTCCACTGCTGGGCGAGCCCTACAGGACAACACACGACAGGATAACACACGACAGGACAACAGAACAGCTGAGCAGAACAACAGAAGATGCCACTACAACACAGCTACCGCTCCACTACAACACAGCTAACGCTCCACTACAACTCAGCTAACGCTCCACTACAACATAGCTACCGCTCCACTACAACACAGCTACCGCTCCACTACAACACAGCTAACGCTCCACTACAACACAGCTACCGCTCCACTACAACACAGCTACCGCTCCACTACAACACAGCTAACGCTCCACTACAACACAGCTAACGCTCCACCAGAAATAAATGAGCTACCTGACAAGCCTTGAATATGCTACATACACAAGGCTTGAATGGGCTACATACACAAGGCTTGAATGGGCTACATACACAAGGCTTGAATGGGCTACATACACAAGGCTTGAATAGGCTACATGCACAAGGCTTTCTCTCTTGAATAGGCTACATGCACAAGGCTTGTCAGGTAGCTCATTTATTTCCGGTGCACTGTAGATCGAATGTTACGAGGGCAGCCGTGGCCCACTGGTTAGCACTCTGGACTTGTAACCGGAGGGTTGCCGGTTCGAGCCCCGACCAGTGGGCCGCGGCTGAAGTGCCCTTGACCAAGGCACCTAACCCCTCACTGCTCCCCGAGCGCCGCCTTTGTAGCAGGCAGCTCACTGCGTCGGGATTAGTGTGTGCTTCAGCTCACTGTGTCTTCACTGTGTGCTGTGTGTGTTTCACTAATTCACCGATTGGGATAAATGCAGAGACCAAATTTCCCTCACGGGATCAAAAGTATATATACTTATACTCTTCTTCTGTAAGTAGCTTTGGATGAGCGTCTGCTACATAAATGGAAATGGAAATGGAAATGAAGTTGGTGTGTGTGTGTGTGTCATGTGAATGTAAATGAAGTTGGCCCTGTTTCATCCCACTGAGCGTACTCACCTCCACCACCTCGGTGACCAAGGCCCCAGCTCCAGTGTAGTAGAGGGGGAACAGCAGCAGAGGAAGCAGCAGGAGGAAACACAGAGCCGCCACGCACAGCATAAAGTTGTGCCATACTCCTACACACACACACACACACACACACACGTGTCCACTGTGTTTGTATTCTTGCAACAGTGTCTAGTCATTATTTTCACAGCAAGGATTGTGTTCATAATCTTCGTCATCTTAAATCCGTGTGTGTGTGTGTGTACACGTGTGTGTAAGTGAGAGAGAGAGAGAGAGAGAGAGAGAGAGAGAGAGAGAGAGAGAGAGAGAGAGTTCATCTTACCTGCACAGAATATTCTGAGCTGCTGAACAGGAGAGATAAGATTCAGGTGTGTAGTGAAGAGGTCTACAAAGGCCCCAGGATACACTACAAACACAAAGATGCCAAACCCGTTCAGCCGCACCTGTTCCCTGTGGTGAGGGGTGAGAATCAACAGGGGGTCACAGAATTATTTTTTATTTATTTACAGATTTTTAAAATTATTTACAGGCTCTTAGTAACTTGTCTGAACATGTCTGGACATATTGGAATGAATGAGATGCATTATTTAACAAACAAACAAAAAAACAGTTAAACTCAGCAGACTGTAAACAAAATACAACTCAGAAGTATAAATGGGCATTTTTTTGGCATATACAGTGTACACATATGAACTGATTTCTCACAGGTTCCATTGGCTCCTATTTAATTGCTGCGTGCAGTGCACCTCGTTTGCTTACACTTACCGCAGTGCTGCCACCCCATGGCCAAACTCATGTATTACTCCACTGACTAAGATGGCAATGAAGAAGTACGCCAGCTGACTCACGGGCAGGTTCACCCCGGGCACCTAGTTGTGACATCATGACAGGAAGAAAATAGAGGGGGTGGGGAGAGGAAATATGAGGGAGAACAGAAAGGGAAATCCCACTTGCGTTCTCCATCTACAACAGACGCTCCACTCTCAGTCATTTACATTTAATTCCTCCCCTCCACCACATGTTATCGCTCTCTCCACACAGAGCCATCGCTAGAGTGTTTCCCCACTGCTTATCATGCCATCATGCTATCACTAGGGCACTATGGGAAAGGTGCCTTTCTGACAGCACTTCTGGTGTTTCCAGATTAGCCTCATACACATGTTTGTAGACACCATCTCAACAATATTTTTAACATAATGGTGCATGGTTATGGTAAATTACTGTGCTATCATGTTCAGGACACAGATGAGAGTTTGAGTTTCAGTGTGGAAAATAATGTTCAGAAACATATCAAATGTATAATTAAGATCCATTTGTACAGCTAAAAATCCGTAGTTAGGAATCCTATACATTCTAGACTTGGAATTGTACATAAGAATACAGAATGTAACCTGAACCTCCCACCTCTGACACACTTACCACCACTTGGAGAACCTGCTCATGAGAACCTTCTGGGGCCTCTGAGGTCATCTGTTTCAGCGTCTGGTGCAGCGTCCGCGAGAGCAAGACCACGGAGCCGAACATGGCCACCACCCCAAACACCATACCTACGCTGAACCTGTATGTCAAACCATGGAGAGCAAACTCATGGCATGAGCATCTCTGAGAAACTACAGGTCAATCATTTCTGTGAATACTCCCAAAAACACAACCAACATTTTAGCAACCTAGAAATCTACACATAAAAAATAGTTTATGACAGAAAAGCAGAGGGGGTGGGGGGCTTTTGAAGGGATAAGCAGTGTCCTCACAAATTGCAAAGAAGAGAGGGAGGCTATGGTGTTAGACATAGTTAAGATCTTTAAAAAATACTTCTGCACTCACCATAAGTGAAGGAAGTGGGGGTTGATGCTAGCACATCTGGCAAACAGGCGGTTGAAAAGACCTGTTTGCCATTTTACGTGGAATGGGGACAGAGTGAGCCCGTTGGATGACAGCCAGGTCTCATACCTGTGTCTCACAGAAGTAGAAGTCTACAAGGAAAAGTGTATACAAAGTTCAGACACACAAAAGTCACAGGCTAACGTCATTGCTACAACATCAGGAGCCTAGTGTCAATTAACGTTTGACAATTTGTTGTCAGTTTGTTACGCTAACGGCTAACCCAACTATGGATCTTATGTTTAACTGTCGATCTTAGTTTGCTATATATCGATATCGATCTGGCCGTGATACGTATACGTCGCGAGGTGCGTGGGAAACTTGTCAGAATATTAACATGTTAGGTAGGATACCGTTAGCCCAAGACATTTACATTTACTGTTCAAAAGCCTACCTTTATGAGAGTGTCCGTTAGGTAGACGGCACACCATCCTCCCATCACACACACTACAATCGGGATAGGTATCATTGCGACACGGTTTGCGCTACACTTACGGACTGCTTTGGGTTAAAATAAATGAATGAAAAGAGCGTTCGACGCAACATTTAGCAACATTGAGGTTGCATACATAAAAGCACTTTCATTTTCAGTATCCATGCACAAGCACAAGGCCTCTGCGTAAATTGCAGGGCGATTAAGGCAGAAAAAAGTATTGATGATGATGATGGAGGCTGGAGCACGATGTATACATATGACGTCATCTCCATGCGCCCACTGCAGCTCTATTTGACATTCTCTAGTTTAGATTTTTAACAACTGTTTGCTGATCAGTTTTTCCACGTATATCCAGCGTTTACAATGTGGTGTGTCGATGATCAGTTTTTGCAACAAGTTTCTGCAGGCTAATCTCATATTTTTCACGCCATAAGTACTTCCGGGATATAAAACCAACCCGGACGTAATGGCTGAGCCAGAGAGCGCAAAGATAGTGACAGCAGAGAATGTCTAATAAGGGGAGAACCATAGACATAATATACATAGACGCCGCATCGACCGCTACTCCTTACTAACGCTGACGAGATTTGGAGCCGCCATCTTGGACCGGTCATCCACTCCACTCAGTGTAATCTGTTTGGCCGGTGAGATGAGCTGTCAGCGCACTTAATTAATCATATCTCACTGAATACCGAACAGATTCTCACGCGGTTTTTTTTGCTGCAAAGGTCATACATGTAGCTATGATACAGGACACACGATTTAGCGTATTTTAATATTCATAGTGGGTTTAACAGTGATAGAATATTCTTATATATGATAAAGTGACCTGACGTCCGATATCAAAACTGGGAACATAATCCATGTTTGACAGCATAGACAAAACTAGTTTGATACAAGTTTAATGAGTTAAATATAGTTCACAGTTGACAGAAAAGTTCCATCAACAGCATTATTCAGTCCACAGAAAGGTTCCATAAACATTTAAGTGAGATCAGTGCCATTCAGACATCTGAGGGGTATTCCAAGTAGGCCTATGTGGTTTAGTGACAAACTTGGGTAAATTGACTCAGAATAAGTTGTAAACCTCCCAGTAGAAAAAGCTGTATGATACAGGAAACATGGTTGTGTGTATTTTAATATTCATAGTGGGCTTAACAGTAATAGAATATTCTGATATATGATATATTATAAAGTGATGACATCCAATATAAAAACTGGGAACATAACTAATCCACGTTTGACAGCATAGACAAAAACTGGTTTGATACAAGTTTTAATGAGTTAAATTTACAGAAAAAATCCATTAACATTTTCAGTTCAGTGCCATCAAAAATAAAGTGATGAACAGACATTGGTGTGGCATAAAGGAAATGGAGTAACTGGGTTCAATATCAACAGCATTTGTTAGACAAGTTCCATAAATATCGTAAAAAGTGCAAGTTTGTAGGTTTGTTTCTGATCCTTAAAAACAGACATTGGTTTGGCATAGTAAGTGTAACAGTTCATCAATTCAAGACAAAAGGTGACTTGTCACTTGTACAGTGTCAATGGGTTCATCAACAGCATCTGTTATTTACAGTTCACAGAAAGGTTCCAGCCCCAATGAAGAGATTAAATAAAAGGAATTAAGAAACATTTTAGAAACTGCTAAAATCAACCCGCTTCATTGCAATCAGTACAGAATCAGGGAGTGTCTTCACAGGCTCAGTGAGACAGAGTTACCGTCATGCAGTTGGTTCTATGATTTAATAACTGGTGCATGTCATTTTGTATGTTCCCACCTTGCTAAAATTGCTTGGGTACACTTTGGATGAGAACAAAAGTGCTTCAGACAGCAGGTGGGCAAATAAGATGGCATAGTAAACTGGGTAAACTCCATAAAAGAGGACTGAGTCAACCAGACGATGGGAAAATGGGACACAGAGTGGCGAATGCAGGTGATGAAGGTGGAGCTCATAAATCAAACATTCAGTCACAGTGTAGCAGATGCCCTGCAGTACTGCAATGAAGAGCTGCACCTTCCTCAGTTCCAGGCGTGTGAGGAGACCGTTCAGTTCATTCACAGTCTTCTTGAACAAGGCAGTTGTTCTGGAGATACAAAATAATAAATAAATGAATGAAAAGGAATTTGAGAGGCATCTTATTCTTGTTAGGGTAAATGACATGTGAATAATACAGTGTTGGGCAAGCTACTTCGAAATTTTAGTGAGCTAAACTATCAGTTACTCTGCCATGAATAAAAAACTACACAAAACTACCACCCAGTCAAATGTATTAGTAGCCGAACACAAACACAGCAGTAGGCTAGTTCACTACATAGGAAGCTACTTTAAATTGAGCTAATTTCACATGACAAGAAAAGTGTAGTTTGTCTGGCTAAGCTACTTGATAAATAAAGAAGTTGAGCTATTGAAAAGTTACTTTATTCAGGAAATAGTGAGGCTACCACCAACACACTTAGGCTACAAGTAGCAGCTAGCGATTGCCCAATAGGCTAGTCTGTGCCACTTTGTGTAAAATTCGCCCGGCCAAATCTAGTATGATTTATTTCTACAATAGCCTTCTTGTGTCAGTTGTAATCTAAGTCAGTGTTATGGAATATGACTTATCAAGTCTCAGTTCATAGCCGGTGAACACCGAAAACATAGCCTAGCTAGATGGCTACGATTTTCATTCAGTAATATCAAAGATTGCTCCTTCTCAGCTCTCTGGTAATATTCTATTCACAAAATACAACCAATAGTAATGGTTATGTTAAATCTTACTTGTGAAAAGTAAATCCCCGGTATGGTCCGCCCGATTTGAGAAGGAACATGCTGCACAGTGCTGTCATCTTGTGTCTTCTGCTGCAAACCGTATGCAAAGTATGACCGGTCCAAGATGGCGGCCGATTTTTGTTTCCAGCAGCCAATGCGGCGTCTATGTATATTATGTCTATGGGGAGAACTGCCACTCTCGGAAAACTTCCGGTTTCTGAACTGGTTGCAGTTCCTTCTGTGGTTCCACATGAGGGCGCCTGTCCACGAGTGCAGAATGCAAGGATACAAGGATACAAGGAAGTTTAATGTCACATGCATATAGTTACTGGAAGTAAGAAATGCAGTGAAATTATGTCTGGTGTCAGCCTATTTGTGCATTAATGGGGGGTAAAAGTGCAGTAGAAGAGGGGTTTAGTAGATTAAGTGGCAAGGGCTGCATAAAAAAGGTGGGGGAGGATTGGGATTGGGTGGGGGCACCAACAAGGAGCACCCAAGAGCAACAGGGCAAGGAAAAACTCCCTTACCAAGGAAGAAACCTTGGGCAGATCCACGGCTCAAGGGGCTAACCCAACTGCCAGGGTCTTGGTGTGTGTGTTGGGGGGATGACAGGGGAGATGGGATAGTGTGCTGTGTATGTGGGGAGAGGGCAGTGTGCAATATGTGTGTTGGAGAAGCTTCCTGATGAAATAATGTGCTGTGTATGTAGGGGGGGGGGCAGGGACTTACTATTGCAAGCAGAGTACTGTATGTAATGTATGTGAGTGATGACAGTGAAGATGTGTGTGTGGGCGGGAAGGGAGTGGAGCAGTGACTGTGTGTGTGTGTGTGTGTGTAGTGTGTAGGTGGGTAGGTGGGGGCAGTGTGCTGTAAGTATGTAGAGGATGTGTGTTGGAGAAGATCCTGAAGACAATGTGCTGTGTGTATGGGGGGCAGTGTGCAGCAAGTATGTAGAGGAGGCTTACTGTAGCAAGCAGTGTGCTGTATGTATGTGAAGTGATGACAGTGATGATGTAAATGTGTGTGTTGGGGGGGGGTCAGGGACTTACTATTGCAAGCAGAGTACTGTATGTAATGGATGTGAGTGATGACAGTGAAGATGTGTGTGTGGGCGGGAGGGGAGTGGAGCAGTGACTGTGTGTGTGTGTGTGTAGTGTGTGTGTGTGTGTGTGTGTGGGTAGGTGGGGCAGTGTGCTGTAAGTATGTAGAGGATGTGTGTTGGAGAAGATCCTGAAGACAATGTGCTGTGTATGTGGGGCAGTGTGCAGCAAGTATGTAGAGGAGGCTTACTGTAGCAAGCAGTGTGCTGTATGTATGTGAAGTGATGACAGTGATGATGTAAGTGTGTGTGTTGGGGATGGGGGTGGGGTGGGGGGTGGGGGGGCAGAAAGGCTAGGCAATCAAGGACATGGGTAGATGGAGGAGAAATCAAAAATAATAAATAAAAAGTGTGCAAAAGTTGGAGAAAGTCAGATATGTGTGTGTGTGTGTGTGTGTGTGTGTGTGTGTGTGTGTGTGTGTGTTTTGACGTGTGATGGAGAATGCATGGAGGTCTATGGAGCTGTACCCCTCAAAATCCACTTTTCTCGGGATATATTTTTTTTTTCAAGTAATACAAGTATTGTATTCGAAAGGGGAGGCAAAGAAAATACACTTGGTTGAGTATTATATTTTTTAAAGTCACTTAATTGTTCTAAAAAGCCTTTCAAATGTGTCAATGACGTCATTCATTAGCACAATGCTAGCGTATTATGTGCAACAACGACCCACCTGTAAGAAATCAAAAGGGCATAAGTACTCGTTCATTCAACTTTTGACCTATAACCCATGTTGAAGTTATACAAACTACAATCAAATCTGAGATTTGTCAACGACAATCAGGTGAAAGAGTCAAATTTAGCCGTCTAGCTCCATTGACTCCCATTCATTCTGCACTCATGGCGATCGCCCCCAGTGGAACTCTGGTGGAACTGCATCCAAAATTCGGTACAATGGGACTTAATACGGAGTGGCAAGGCTCTCCGTAGACGGGCTCTGGTGACAGAGAGGGTTGAAGCGGAGCTGGTAATCAAGGATCTTTGATAGTGATCTTTGTAACAGTGATCTTTGAAAGTTTATCAACTTTCATCATAATACTGCAGGGAAAATTAACAATAATTTTGATTGTAAATTATCTTTTGGTTATGACTTTTTTTGTTGTGGTTATTTGGATATGGCTTGCTGTTTAGGCCTCATATTTAGGCCTATGCACAGTTACACTGTTATACTGTACCTCCAATACTTTTCCTGTTGTTCCTGGCTGCACACAAACTTAACTTCACAAAGATCTTTGGTCTACTCGGCTGTTGAGCCTCTTGATTACAGGGCACAAATAGCCACAACGGTGTGCCAAACCAGTGTTTTTCAACCTTTTTTGTGCCACGGCACACTTTTGACACTTAAAATGTCCCACGGCACACTAACATCCTGTGTGAAGAAAAAATAAACATACCATGGCCTAAAATGTCAAATAATACACAGATATGGCCATTATTATGGCTTCTATGCAAGACCTGCTCAATAAAACAAGCGCCCTCTGTTTCATTTGTAGGTGACTATATCTAATTTAATTGTTGTTACGAACTGGATATGTGATGATTCTGTGAATACTGGATATGGGGCCCCCGTTGTACAATGCCTGCATACCACAAATAGTGCAATCATACAATCAATGAGAGCATGTGGTTATAAATTCTTTGATGCAACAGTTGCTTTTCTGGACCAGTGAGTGACATTTGGGTGGTTTTCTGCGTCACACCTGATGATCTCTCACGGCACATTAGTGTGCCCCGGCACAGTGGTTGAAAAACACTGTGCTAAACCTTGTTCCATACTTACATCACTGAAAGGACATTTTTATGGCATAAAAAGGTCATTGATCATTAATCAAAGACTAAATTTACTGCCAGGCAAATCTCTGTCATCATCTGCCATCCAAAAGTAAACCCTTAAAATGAGTGTGAGCAACCTGCAGGAAAGTGTCTCTGTGATACGATCTGAGGAGTAATTTTCCATACGGGCTAGACTGGAGACTGTTCTTTTGCAATGGAAGCTCAGTCTCCCCTCAGGCAGTCTGACGTTTCACAAAGAGTCATTATCAGCTCCAGGGGTAGCTTTGATAAGCTGCAATTATGTTGCTCTGTCACACAGATCTTAGAGATTAGTGGAGTGCCCCTTTGATTCAATATGCTAAGCAGACCCTTGTTACATAATAACTATAGTGTCCAGTCAGATCACGTTTTAAAATGTGTGGGCGGCATCTCGGCCAAAAAAGATAACAATAATGATTAGTCATTTTACAGCTTGTGGGCCGGACCCAAGCCAAGAGAAACAAGTTCATGCCAGTTATATCAGCCACATCTGGCCTTGCGATGAAGCATGACACTCAGAACAGCCAGAACAGTTTGGTAATATTTGGGAAGAAAGAGCAGTGGGTCAGATCCAATGGGCCAGTCCAAATGATCTGTGTCCACTTTCACTATGTGGGTCAGTTTTTAGCCAGAACTGGGCCAAACGTAGGTCACAACTTGGCAGGAACTGTGGAATAACTTGGCAGGAACTGTGGCACACCTGGGCAGGAACTGTGGCATAACTGTTCTATAGCATCCGTACCGCATTCAAGTTTAAGTTCCTATGGGTACCCGCTGGGTTAAAGTCTGTCTTGGAATATTTCCTGATCCCACCCCATCTTACACTCGTACTCATGTCCTTTGTGTCTCTTCACTGTCCTATCCTATGAGGCACAGGCGTGGTCCAGAGGTGGGCCAGACATACAGTATTTCACTATCTTAGCAGGCAACTGACAGTGGGCCTGCCCAAAAGAACTGACTCTTTTTTGTGGTTTTAACATTTTATTATTTAAATTAGGGCTGTCAATCGAAATCAAAAAAATGAATCTAATTAATTACATACTCTGTGATTAATTAATCTAAATTAATCGCATATATAATTTTTGCTGTGAAAGTATTTTAAATATTTAAATTCAAATGAATCATTGAATAATCAGCATTAGTGACATTAAAGTTCAAAAACTCTTTTATTATTGTTTTCACAGTTCAAATAATGGCCATAATAATCTATGATATGACCTAATATGCTGAGGAAATAAATACAAAAGTGCTTCAGGAAGAAGTTTTTTTTCACATACAAGGCATTTCAGTCCACAGATATAACCTAGGGGACACAATGAAAATTAATTAACACTCCCCTCAATGTCAACACTTATTTCTTTGCATTGATGTGCGACTATAGAGTTGATGAACTCCGGTGATATGCAAATTCCTTGCTGCAGACTTTATTTTCAACACTTTATTTTTTATCAACACCATTAGGCCGTTTTTTAAAAGTAAATGTTCCAATCAATGATCCAGGCAGCATGTTTTCTTCTCTCTCCTTCATTTTACAGTCTAATTTTTACTGACTAGAACGGCTCGGGGTCAAAGGTCATACGGAATCGATTAATCTGCTCTAATTTTTTTAATCAGTTATTTTTTCTCAAATTAATTAATCGAAATTAATCAGTTATTTTGACAGCCCTAATTTAAATACAGTCTCAAGCTGTCATGGGTGGACACTGAGGATGGAGAGTCACACTTGAGCATGACAGGCAACCCAATGAGGAAGTGAGCTGTGTTCCTTTGGAAAGCATTTCACAGAGGAGTGAATTTGCATAGCCATATTACCTGGATGCTGCCGAGTGTCTAGTGTTGGGTCAGTTGATGGCCTCTTGCCGAAAGCAAAGGTTGCCTGCAGATAGGTGAAGCTCAAGACTCAGGAAGCAAATATACCCAGTCAATTTGGCAGAGGTAAGTGACACAGCTCAGTGTTTTACAGGATAGCCAGACTTTCTTCCTCAGGATTCACAACGTCTGTGGTAGGAGTTCACTTCAGGTTTGTCTTTTGATTTCATCAACGTTATCTGATTAAATGTGGTGGGTTTTGTCTGTGCTGGAATAGGGAAAGCATTGGATTAAAGCATCGGGGAACACCTGGGAAACTGTGGTGGTGGTGTGTGATGAAGTTTCCTAATGATAGCCTGACCTGCTTACTGTATATTGCACGATGTAGCTGGCTCTCGCGTCTGACCATGTCAGCCTAGTTAAGAGATCTGAAAACATCAAGACCGCCAGAACCGTTTCCACTAGGGATGGGGTTGTCATGTCAAACGGCAGACCAATCAGGAGGCTCCCTGAGTTCCGCCTGCCAGGGCATAAATTAGGTCAGGATCTTAATAAGGAATCGCTCTGCGATCCCCTCACAGGAGAAATTGAAGGAGGAGGAGAGGACCTGAGAGAGACCAGGCAGGGCGTGGTCTGCCCCCGAGCCTTACAAACACTTCTGAGGAGGTAAGGACCTTGAGGCATGGCACACCTTGCTAAGCTATTGCATGCGACAGGTTCCACTGTCCCTTTTAGCTGGAGATAGTGTGTATGTGAGTGTGAGTGTGTTCCGCTTGGGCTTCTGATGCTACAGGAGCCATGCAGGCAAAACCAGGCCAGGAGGCAGGCTACTGCTTACGCTGTCATCCTCTATCCATTTTTTTTTGGCTCGGCATTTCTAGCACAGCATTACGTAGCACTTTTGCCACATGTCACCACAGCTGCTAAAGATGGTGTGAGGATGGTATGAAGAATGTTTATATATACTCTCTCATGGGATATGAAGTTATGCAGGGGTGTCCAGCTCTGTTTAGCATGTGTTCTATTGGTTTGGGAGTACCAATGCAGAGTAGGTATTGTTGTTGTCATTGTGTTTGTGTGAGTGGTCACAGAGTAACAGATGCATACCCTGAAAGCCTTGTGCTATTTTTTGAAGTTTTGAATGAGGTGTCACAGAAAATGTGTGTGTGTAAGTTCAGTGTGTCTGTGTGACACGTCTACGAGATATTTGGTCTGGTTAAGGTGTCTCTTGCTCTCTCTCTCTCTCTCTCTCTCTCTGTGTATCTGAAGTGTCTGCGGTTGATGGCGAGTGAAAGCAGGTCCTCTCTGTGTATCACACTGCTATTTATAGTGAGAACAAATCCCAGATATGAGAGGAATCCCTCGTCCATTTTGTGGGGTGGTGAGAGAGGAGAGAGAGAGAGAGAGAGAGAGAAGGAGAGGGAGAGAGAATCAGAGAGAGTTTGCAGACCTGTGTCGTAGAACCATACTGGTCTAGTCTGGCTGGTCAAGTCCAAGTAGAGAGAGAAACAGAGGGGGGTGAAGGCAGCTAGACCTCAGCACCTGTCCTGTCTTATCCAGGCAGGCAAAAATCTGTGTTCTACTACATCAGGTAAGTGACTCAAATATGTGTGTGTGTGTGTGTGTGTGTGTGTGTGTGTGTGTGTGTGTGTGTGTGTGTGTGTGTGTGTGTATCTGTCTGCACATGTGTCTGTGTGAGTCAGCTTTGTATCCAACCTGAGGATATGTGTACAATTGTGGCCATGATGCAGTGTATGTGTGTAATAGTGTATCTTGCATGTTTAGCTAGTCAAAGCCACTCCATCTCCCCAATTAGACAGTGTACCTTTGAGGAATATTATGGTTTTGTCTTTCACTCGGCTCCACTGGCAACTATACTGTAGAGTATAAATGGTCTGAGGTGTTGTCCACTATGAACAAAAGGGCATTGCTCAACTGGGTGACTTATTGGACACTGAAATGTTAGCCAGAGATCTGCCTGTGATGCTCAGTGTGGAGTGAAAAGGGGAAAGAGGTTGAGTTAGCAGTGATGTTGATGTGTATTCAAATTAATGTGCATTGAAATTGATGTAATTTAAATAGTATAATTTAATATATTATATGTACACACACGCACACACACGCACACACACACACAACGCACACATACACACACACACACACACACACACACACACACACACACAACACACACATAACACACACACACACACACACACACACACACACACACACACACACACACACACATAACACACACACAACACACACATAACACACACAACACATAACACACACACACACACATAACACACACAACACATAACACACACACACACATAACACACACCCACACACACACACACAACAAGCACACACACACACAAACACACAAATAACACAGAGTGCCGTAAAACTTGGTCAACAATGCCAGTACAAGAGGCCGGTCTGCTTTACATAATGTGACTAGTGGTGGACTTGCCATTAGGCATGCTAACACAGCACACACAGGTGTCATTGTTAGAAACCAGATCGGGTCCTTTTGATGGAGACACTTTTTAGCATGGGATTTGCATGGGGATATCTAAGGCTGTGGTATGGGAGTCGTGCGTGGGGCACAGCTCTGTGGGTGCGGGGTCAGTGGAGATGCTTTCAGTGAATGAATGAGTGAGTGAGTGGGTGAGTGAGTGAGTAGGTGTTGGAGAACTGTGTAGGTGCGGGGTCAGTGGAGATGCTTTGAGTGAGTGAATGAATGAGTGAGTGGGTGAGTGAGTGGGTGTTGGAGAACTGGGTGCGGGGTCAGTGGAGATGCTTTGAATGAGTGAGTGAGTGAGTGAGTGAGTGGGTGGGTGAGTGAGTGAGTGAATAAGTGAGTGAGTGAGTGAGTGAGTGAGTGAATAAGTGAGTGAGTGAGTGAGTGAGTGAGTGAATAAGTGAGTGAGTGAGTGAGTGAGTGAATACGTGAGTGAGTGAGTGAGTGAGTGAGTGAGTGAATAAGTGAGTGAGTGTTGGAGAACTGTGTAGGAACGGGGTCAGTGGAGATGCTTTGAATGAGTGAGTGAGGTGAGTGAGTGAGTGAGTGAGTGAGTGAGTGAATAAGTGAGTGAGTGAGTGAGTGAGTGAATACGTGAGTGAGTGAGTAAGTGAGTGAGTGAGTGAATAAGTGAGTGAGTGAGTGAGTGAGTGAGTGAATAAGTGAGTGAGTGTTGGAGAACTGTGTAGGTGCGGGGTCAGTGGAGATGCTTTGAATGAGTGAGTGAGTGAGTGAGTGGGTGAGTGAGTGGGTGAGTGAGTGAGTGAGTGGGTGAGTGAGTGAGTGGGTGGGTGTTGGAGAACTGTGTGAAATTTATGTCAGCTGGGTCAAGTGGGCCTATATCATAGGAGATTAAGAGGTCTTGACTGTGTGTGTATGTGTGTGTGTGTGTGTGTGTGTTTTTGTGTGTGTGTGTGTGTGTGTGCGTGTGTGCGGAGGGTGGCATGAGTGAACATCCTTGTGTGTATGTTTGTGGTTCAGTGTGTGCATCCATTATTGAGTTTGCATATTGTGTGTGTGTGTGTGTTTGTCTGAAAACCATGTGTCACCCATTGTGTGTGCAACAGCTTTAGCATATTCTGAGCGTGGATGTTTGAAAGGATGTTTGGTGTCCATCTGCAAGCACAGGGCAGCTGGACTGGTCCATCTCTCCCATATAAATATAACCCTCGGCTCCTGGGACCAGTGCTACACTTTATCCACTCAAGCCCCACTGTTGATACTGTAAACAAACAGCCTTAGCGACAGTAGCTATGGCCCAGGACAGAAGCTTCCATCAGTATCCCTGTCAGTCCCCCCTCCCTCTCATTCTCTCTCTCTCTCTCTCTCTCTCATTCTCTCTCTCTCTCTCTTTCTCTCTCTCTCTCTAGATCCAGAGAGAAAGATCTAGATAATAAGAGAACAGGGCTTAGGAAATAGCTGAAATGTACCTACAGTGATCAAAGTGAAAACAGTTGAAAAGGACAGAGACCCAGAGTGTGGTAGATAACTCTTTCGGTTCACTACAGACCAGTAGGCACGGCTGAAGTGCCCTTGAGCAAGGCACCTAACCCCTCACTGCTCCCCGAGCGCCGCTGTCGCAGGCAGCTCACTGTGTTGGGATTAGTGTGTGCTTCACCTCACTGTGTGCTGAGTGTGTTTCACTAATTCAGGGATTGGGATAAATGCAGAGACCAAATTTCCCTCACAGGATCAAAAGAGTATATATACTTATACTTATATAGGGATCAAAAGAGTATATATACTTATATAGGGATCAAAAGAGTATATATACTTATATACTATATACTACAAAGAGATAGAGCTGAGTTCCGTTCAGAAGGGAAATAGCACTTTGTGACGTTTGGTGATACATTTGTTATGTAATGGCTCTGAGGTCAGTTGTGTTCGTTTGGCCGTGCCATGTGCTGCGATGGGGCCACCGGTTGGAACGAGTAACCAAGGTGACTTCGCGGCAGAACACTGACTCACTGAAAAACACGGCCACTTAGCGCAACCACAGAAACTCGCTGGGATATTTGCTATGAAAATACCAGCCAGCTGATGCATTATCAGTACAGGGGCAATTGGACCATAGCTATCGCTCACAGAGAAAGCAAACAGATAGAGAAAGAGCTATTCAAAACACACAGCTCTTAAATGATGAACAAAACACACAGCTCTTAAATGATGAACAAAACACACAGCTCTTAAATGATGAACAAAACACACAGCTCTTAAATGATGAAGGGAAGGGAGTCGCGAGGTCATGGGTCGTGAGGATTTTATTTGCAAAGTCATTTGTTTCCATATAGACTGATGTTGAGGAACTACTCCTGAACTGTCACCCCAGTGTGTTCTTTAAACAAAAGCACACACACACTTACACACTCCAACACACTGCCCTCAGCACACACACACTTACACACACCAACACACTGCCCTCAGCACACACACACTTACACACTCCAACACACTGCCCTCAGCACACACACACTTACACACTCCAACACACTGCCCTCAGCACACACACACCCCACACACACCCAACACACTGCCCTCAGCACACACACACTTACACACTCCAACACACTGCCCTCAGCACACACACACTTACACACACCAACACACTGCCCTCAGCACACACACACTTACACACTCCAACACACTGCCCTCAGCACACACACACTTACACACACCAACACACTGCCCTCAGCACACACACACTTACACACTCCAACACACTGCCCTCAGCACACACACACTTACACACTCCAACACACTGCCCTCATGTTTTCATTTGTCATTGTTCACTGTATTTTGCTCTCATTTATGTGAAGCATGTTGACTATTCAATATGTTTCCACGTTACATAGTGGCACCATCATGGAGAGACTATTCAATATGTTTCCACGTTACATAGTGGCACCATCATGGAGAGACTATTCAATATGTTTCCACGTTACATAGTGTAGTGGCACCATCATGGAGAGACTATTCAATATGTTTCCACGTTACATAGTGGCACCATCATGGAGAGACTACTCAATATGTTTCCACGTTACATAGTGTAGTGGCACCATCATGGAGAGACTATTCAATATGTTTCAACGTTACATAGTGGCACCATCATGGAGAGACTGTTCAATATGTTTCCACGTTACATAGTGTAGTGGCACCATCATGGAGAGACTATTCAATATGTTTCCACGTTACATAGTGGCACCATCATGGAGAGACTATTCAATATGTTTCCATCGTTACATAGTGTAGTGGCACCATCATGGAGAGACTATTCAATATGTTTCCGTTACATAGTGTAGTGGCACCATCATGGAGAGACTATTCAATATGTTTCCACGTTACATAGTGGCACCATCATGGAGAGACTATTCAATATGTTTCCACGTTACATAGTGGCACCATCATGGAGAGACTATTCAATATGTTTCCACGTTACATAGTGTAGTGGCACCATCATGGAGAGACTATTCAATATGTTTCCATGTTACATAGTGGCACCATCATGGAGAGACTATTCAATATGTTTCCACGTTACATAGTGGCACCATCATGGAGAGACTATTCAATATGTTTCCACGTTACATAGTGTAGTGGCACCATCATGGAGAGACTATTCAATATGTTTCCACGTTACATAGTGGCACCATCATGGAGAGACTTCAATATGTTTCTCTCCCAATTACTTAGACACGTCCACACTGTAGAACTTTGCTATGAAATGCATCCCTGCAGTAAACCTGGAAGTGATAGTGTGATAGTAGATATCTTTGCTTTGTCTGAATCTTTGTACTACCAGCTGATCTGTGTGTGTGTGTGTATGTATGTGTGCATGTGTGTGTGCACGTGTGTGTATGTGAATGAATGTGTGTGTCTGTGTGTGTGTGTGTGTGTGTGTGTGTGTGTGTGAACTGGTGCTAGTGTTTGTGTGCATATGTGTTTGAAGGGGCAAGAGAGAATCAGAGAGGACAACACAAGAGAAGAAGATAAAGAATGAGAGTAAGGGAGAGATAGAATACAAGAAGAAAGAAGGGAGAGATAGAATACAAAAAGAAAGAAGGGAAAGAGAAGCAGGTCCAGAGAGAGGATGAAAGAGGGGGGACCACATGAAGAAAAAAAGGAGTGAAGAAGTGAAAGAGTACGAGATGGAGAGAAAACATTAAATTAAAGAGTGTGTGTGAGAGAGAGAGAGAGAAGAGAGTGTGTATGTGTGTGTGTGTGACAGAGAGAGAGAGAGAGAGGGAGATGGTTCTCACTCTCTCAAGCTCCATGAATGATTCAGGTGCGAGGGTTACAACCTGCCCCTCACGGCAGGAGTCGCTAAGCAACCGAAAGACTATACGCTGCTCCTGAAAGCCACAAATGGACAATGGCCCAACTTTTCCCTGACACACACACACACACACACAGGTCCATCTGGCCACTCAATGCTCCAAGTGTCTTTTCTGTGTGTGTCCTGCAGGATTCTGGACTTTTCTGTTAAAAAATGTCCAAGCAGCCATCGTCCAACGTCAAAGCCTTGCAGGTGAGTGTGTGGCTGTGTTTCATGCCCTCTCTCTTATTTGTTTATGCAGTTGCAGGAGTTGACGTACATCAGGGCGATGACACCCAGAGGCCATGTTTTACGTAGATTTGTTTATTCATTCAGATCATGCCAGAGATTAAGACTGTTCAACATAAACTTGTTTTATTCAGAAAAGCAAGTTATTTTCTCGTAACACTGAGTACTATCTGTAAAAAACACACATTTTAAATGCGCACGGCATTACAGTAGTGTTTCACAATCCACGTCAGGCTTTTCAGCATACAGTACACGACACACTCACAGATCTGCTGCCACTTTCATTGCGTCACTTTTCTCAGGGTATCCTCCCTGTAGCAAACCTTTACGAGAAATGTAATTTGTATAAAAATAGGCCTTTGGACATCTCCACCGATCTCGGGTGGATTATTGCCAATCGATCATCTGCTCATGTCACTGAGGGGAAGCGAGTGGGGGGCACTTAAATATACGGCCAGGCTCGGGGGTGGGGGTGGGGATGGGGTTATTGTTATTGTGCAGAACTGTAGGTAGAAGCAGCATGAGCAAGAGTGTGATCAGAAAATACACCAGTTCACCACTGAGCAGCAGAAACCTATACAATTAGCTCACATATACAAACACCTGACACGCAGCCAAAAATAGACACTTTTTTCCCTCTCAGTAGTAGTATAAACTCTCCATATCTAAGTATTTATAGAATAAAAACACAACAGCACTGTGGGACAGGGACTATAGACATATTTTTGAAATGACAGTAGAGCACAGGCTTGTCCAAAAGAAGAGAGCCGGGAGGGGGGCGCATGCACACCAGATAAGGAGCACTGGCACACTGTCAGGAGAGAGGAGAGGAGGGGATTAAAAACCCTTTGCTGTGGAGATTCTGCTGCTCTTAAGCATTTAGACCTGCAGCTGCTTCAGACAGATACCACACCAGACTGGAGAGAGAGGGGAAGAAAGACAAAGAGATAGATACCAGACAAGAGAGAGAGAGAGAGAGAGAGAGAGAGAGAGAGAGAGAGAGAGAGAGAGAGAGAGAGAGACAGAGAGAGAGAGAGAGGAGAGAGAGAGAGAGAGAGAGACGAAAGAGAGAGATACCAGGAGAGAGAGAGAGAGACAGAGAGAGAGAGAGAGAGAGATACCAGGAGAGAGAGAGAGAAAGAGAGAGAGAGAGACAGAGAGAGAGACAGAGAGAGAGAGATACCAGGAGAGAGAGAGAGAAAGAGAGAGAGAGAGAGTACCAGGAGAGAGAGAGAGAGAGAGAGAGAGAGAGAGAGAGAGATTCCAGACGAAAGAAACAGGAATGAAGAGAGGAAAGGGGTTAATAAACAGGAATGAAGATGGAAAGGGGGGTTGAGAGAATAAAAAACAGAGAGGGGAAAAATATAAAAGAGAGAAAGAGAAGAGGGGGAGGAGAGGAGAAGAAACGGAGATATAAGATATAAATACTTCAAGCAATACACACTTGTTACACAAAAAAGAGATACTACTTTAAAACTACAGAACTGAAGATGCAATCGGCGGCAGCAGCAGCAGCCAATTCCTTAATGGCTTTATCTACAGGTCTACTCCAGTTAAGACAATATTTACCCTCACTAACACCTTTTCTAGGGGTCTATGAAGACCAGTACTCCCCTAACCTGTAACCGTCGCTTGCTTCCCCACAAAGAGATCACAGATATGTGTCTGTCCCTGCTATCTGTGCGCCATCGGAGAGACTGACCTCCTGATTTTCATGAGAGCTTGCTATGATATGACAAGCTGTTGCCACGACGATAGCGGAGTTGTATGGGCGTATGTCACCACTGAAGGTAGCCATCACAGGCAGTAGCGGACCAGTAGATTTGTGCATTGTGTTTCTAAGCCATTTTAGCCATTTAGCATCACCTGGATTCAAATGTATACAGTCTTTGGTAACCTGGAAACTTCACAAGGACACCAGTTCACAGGATACTCCAAGATACTTAAGGGATTGCATGTAACCCAAGGAGATGAGCTAAAGTATACATTTGTTTACATCAATTACTATGACCCCTGTGAGATGAACTAAAGTATAAGTTTGTTTACAATAATTACTATGACCCCTGTGAACTCTGGAATGATCAAGGTGATTCTTGTTTGAACTGACCTCATCCCTGGCTTTGGCTCTGGTTGGTTGGAGACCCTGTACACAAGGTTCTTTGACTTCCACTGACCACCACTCAGGGGCTTTCCACTGACCACCACTAGGGGGCTCTTCTTTGACTTTGTCATTTTAATAGCATTTGCAGTTGTCAAGAACCCTTTTCGGTAACACTTTATTTGACAGTATCAACATAAGAGTGACATGACACTGTCATTAACACATTACACTGTCATGACATATGAACCCTAACCCTAATCCTAACCTTTAAAGGTGCCATGTGTAATGTCCGCCAAAAATCAATACTCCACATTCCATAAAAGATGGGGGCAGTATACCTCCAGAAAGTGAGCTGGTTTACCCTAGAGTAACAACCGAGACTCGTGTATTGCAATTTGGCTAGCGGTTATGTTGTCCGCATACTGCCTCCCATGGCCGAAACTGGTATTATGACACCTGTCGGGCTGTGGCTAGTAATTTAGCATGCTAATTCAGGTTGATATCTCTGCAGCACTATACCTTGTTATTTTTTTTAATGACATCATCGCCCATATTTCTACTCATTCTTTTGATGCGTGTAGCTCATCTTTTGGATATTTTTACCTCAATTCTTACACATGGCACCTTTAACCTTAATCCTAACCACAACCCTAACTCAAACCCTAATCCCTAAACCCTAATCTAAACCTAACCCTAACTTGTTATGACAAAAAACAAATGACCTTTAATAACAGAAGCGTTCTGTCATAAACGTTTATGACACGTTCATGACAGTGTCATGTCACTCTTATGTCGACACTGTCAAGTAAAGTGTAACCCCCTTCTCTTTCTCTACAGACATAGGCGCAACATATGGGGCCGGTTGGGGGCATGTTGTAACTGTCCCCAATTGATCAAAACCAGCTAATGCAACCCCTAAAAAAATCATATCATCATGATGAATGGAACTGTTATAATGTTCAACTGAAAGCCTTGCCCTTGCCTACAGAACAACCTTGGATGGTTCTCCTTGTAGAGATCATTCTGGGTGTAGGCCTGGTTCTGGGTTCATTTGATAAAGAACCCTTGTGGGTTTTTGAAGGGGTGGAGGATGGAGCTGTCAGCCTCTGAGTTGAGTCCTCTCAGAGGTCCTTTTTCCATGTGGCTGTATCTAGCAGCGAGGCAGTGTCGGT
>NC_063204.1:1880435-1885435 GCF_017589495.1 Alosa alosa
CTTTTGTCCTGTACTCCTGCACGGGCCCCAGCTTCATAGAAAAGTCATCACACTGTGACTGCACCACCCACAAATCACAAATGTTTTAAAGTGAGCGATATCTCTCCCTCACACACACACACATTCTCTCTCTCTCTCCTATTCACTCTTTCTTTCTCTCTCTCCTTCAGATCCCCTGCTCCCTGCCCTGAAGAAACACATGGACTGAGCTACTCTGGGTCCCAGACCTGCACCCACACAGACAGCCCTTTCCTGCTCAACTACTGTATCGCCCAAGTGCACACACACACACACACATGCACACACACGCACACATGCACACACGCATGCAAACACACACACACACACACACACACACGCACACACAACAACAACCAGTAGTGGTAGTGCCAAGACAGTATCTTGGCAAAACGTTTGATGATACCAATAAAGATCAAGCCTGTTTATTAGAGGCATCAGATGGGCCTGTGGAGAATTGACCAGCTGTTGACCACCTGTGGAGAATTGACTACCTGTGGGAGGAACCAAAACAAGCGCAAGCCCCAAGACCTGGCCACAACGGGACTGTGGAAGACCTTCAACGGGGGGCAGATCCTTTGCTCTGAAAGACTGACCAGGGGAGAGGAGGAGCAAGCACACACACACACACACATACACACACACACACACACACACACACACACACACACACATCATACACACATAACACACTGTTACAAATGTCATCTCTGTTTCTCATAGAGTATGTCCGTTGGCTTTCTGTTACGCACTTGCAATCTGCTGTTCCTGATGCCACACACTGGTCTTGGGAAATCTGACCTTTAAAAGTGTGGTGTTTGGTTGTGCTGGTGAGCATGAGGATCATGTATTAGGACTGGTTTTAGAGTCTAAGTCACTTAAGTTCTGTGTGCGTGTGTGTGTTTGTTTTGTTTGTGTTTCTTTGACTACTGTGTTGTATTCACTCAGATAATCTACTTTCAAGTCTGACAAATGATCTATTGTATGCATCCTAAAGCTGACGAAGTTGTAGTCAACAAACTCACCTTCGATGAATGTGACTCAAAAAAAAAAGATGGAAGTTTTTTTGTGTTTCCTTTATTTATTTATCCATTGCTTGATATTGCACTCCTCTGAAGTCATTCTGTTTAGACTGTTTGTTGCAGCGAAGCAGCCAACAGTATGTTAAATTATGATTAATCATTCACACTGACAAGAGTCAAAAATATCTCACACACATACACACACATAAAACAAATACAAATGGACAATATAGAGTTTGGTCCAAAATGAGATATCTCCATTTGTAAGAATAAGTTATGATTTTCTCATTGTGCATTTCAGGTAATATCAGTATAATTGCATTTGTGTTTGATTGAAGTAAATCCATTAATCCATTAAGTAAATCCATTGACAAACAATCTATTTGCAGGACTGACACGGCATGGAAAACAAAATAATAATAATAAAAAAAGATCTTAAAAAAATGTCATTAAAATGAAGAGAACTTCTTTTGTAACCAAACTCTTCTTAAAAGTAATCAACTGTGGAAACAACCCACTCATTTCAGTTTTCTCAACTGGAAAACTGTCCTTTAAGGTCGAGAACTGTTCTTGTCATGCAGAGATGCTTTTTAAAGCAACACTAGTGAGCTAACTAAGAAAGCATGCAAAAACCTTCCAATCAAAACACCCAGAGCCTTGATGGCATTGGTAGAAGCTGCTACCTGGTGTCTTGTTGCGATAGTGTCAGCAATATTATACTGGGCAGCGTTTTCAATTTTGCAGCGTGTTCCTTGCCTGGTTCCCTAGACTCAGTCACTTTGTGAACAGAGTCTGGGTGCTCTCCGTTAGGGACTGTTTCCAACCCTAGCATCATAATGGCCATAGACCTTGTGTTAACCTTGAAGACAGTTTGTCCAGTGTAACCAATCACATTGCATTAACCAAAACAATGCATCTACCTTTGATGCGTACATTTACACGTTCTTCTGATGCGTACATTTACACGTTCTTCTGACGTGTACATTTACACGTTCTTCTGACGTGTACATTTACACGTTCTTCTGTTTGCAATGTCTTTATGTTTGCATCTCCTCTTGTCGCTGATTGGCTCTGATTGGATACTAGGCGGATATATGGCCAAGCCAATGGTTTCCAGTTACGAACACAAAACTTACAGCGTATATTGGATGGCTGGTGGGAATGACACAGGTGTAGATTTGTCCTTCAGATGATCATATGCAATCAAAATGAATTTGAGGATTACACCAAAATAGTTTCCTGATGAATGCATTCCTCAAAAGGTTGCAGGATTGGACAGGATTGAATGACAGGTGAAAGTGTCCTTATCAGAAATAAAGTCATATCCATGGTTAGAGACATACAGACAGATCCTAGCCTGAGTGGCCTGTTTTATTCTGGGATTTACTAGACCCTGTAAAGTTCCCCTCAAAATGGCAGCCAAGAGTGCCATGCTCTGCTGGCAGTGTTGTTTAAAACAGGGGAAAGATGTCTGCTTTGGCAGAGCGACTCTGGAGACCAAACATGGCACCAGTGGTATCAGTGGACATGCGAGAGAGGCCAGCTTGAGCACACATACGCTGCTTGAGATTGGGAGTATAAAATTGCTCGCTGTCGCCGGAGTTAAGGGTGGCGTTGTCCCTTTCTCCTCTGTCGAGTGTGATGTCTGGGGGTGCCAAGGATTACCAGGGCATTTGCCACAACCCACAATGCACTGGGACAGCAGCTGCCCCAGCTAATCAGTTAATCCCTTCCTTTATCTTCCTGTGCCCACAATACCCCAATACCACACCAGGAGGATGAGCTAAGCTCCAGTTTACAACTGTGTTCACCACTATCCCCTCTCTGACAGAGTGGCTTCATTGATTCACAGAAGCTATTCGACTTCCCACACAGTTTGGAGCCCCTGACGTGTACAGTCAGAGACAGCATGGACCATGATGGGAGATTGGAGGCCGTATATTCTCGGTACATTATTATTATGAATATTGTTTTTCTACTGGAGAGCAGAGATGAACCTAGAAGAACTGCATTGCAAAGTAAATAAACCTGCAAGATATAGCATATACAATCTTGCAAATACATAATTGGGATTATGAAAGGTTAATGTTTGATAAAAACATTCTAGTTATTCTAATCCTTTTGGAATATCCCAAACATTCTCCTATGCATACTCCTAAACATACCTAAACAACATTTCATTGCAGAAAATGAAAGGACATTGTGTAAAATAGCATATATACTGATATATCTTAGCCAGGGGGAAGCTTTAATCACTTGACGTTTGCTTCCTGCAACAGTGACAGGTCACTGCTGTCCAACTTGTCACTTGTCACAGTGTTGCACAACACCTGCATATAAAACATGTCCCGTCTGCTGTCAGGCATTTTATGCCTGGACCAGAACAGTCCTCTGAATCCCTCCCAAGAGGCCGCAGAGCGCTGAGCCCTGATCCAAGCCTCCATGGCCCCTGTGTCAGGCCATTCTAAACCCAAACACACTGACGCTGCTATATATAGAGCAGCATCCATCTCAGGTCAGACTGCATATCATGGGGGACAAACAGGACAAGATCACTCACACGTGGTGCCCTCAACCCTTCTGTTATACATCTGCACAAAGCTAGCAGTATGAATCACATACAGGTCATCAAAGCTAGCAGTATGTATACAGTTCATCAAAGCTAGCAGTGTGTATCACATACAGTTCATCAAAGCTGGCAGTATGTGTCACATACAGTTCATTAAAGCTAGCAGTATGTATACAGTTCATCAAAGCTAGCAGTATGTATCACATACAGTTCATCAAAGCTAGCAGTATGTATACAGTCCATCAAAGCTAGCAGTATGTATACAGTTCATCAAAGCTAGCAGTATGAATCACATACAGTTCATCAAAGCTAGCAATATGTATACAGTTCATCAAAGCTAGCAGTATGAATCACATACAGTTCATCAAAGCTAGCAGTATGTATACAGTTCATCAAAGCTAGCAGTATGTATACAGTCCATCAAAGCTAGCAGTATGAATCACATACAGTTCATCAAAGCTAGCAGTATGTATACAGTCCATCAAAGCTAGCAGTATGTATACAGTTCATCAAAGCTAGCAGTATGAATCACACACAGTTCATCAAAGCTAGCAATATGTATACAGTTCATCAAAGCTAGCAGTATGAATCACATACAGTTCATCACAGCTAGCAGTATGTATCACATAGAGTTCATTAAACGTTGATCTCATCAGAAGGAGAACAATTATGTATATGTGTTACAATACTGTATATGTGAAGTGTTAAAACTCCACCATGGGGGTTTTGGTGTAAAACTAGCAAGCTGACTATCTAAAGCAAAGTGTGCATGCACTCGGCAAAGACCATGCAAACAGCCAGGCTGGCACTGTTAAATGCTTGATAGCATGATATGCTGTTGTGTAGCAATGTGGTTGGGTGGTTGGCAATGTTGAGCTGTGAAAGCTTTTTAAACATTTTCAACGTTCTCAAGGGTCCTGTACCGCATACTTATATAGTGCATAGTCAGGTCAGCCAGTGAGAGTGACGAGAGTGTTTATGTCTGTTACTTGTCCATGTTGCATCAAAATGACCTGGAAGATAGGACCAAATCTAGTAGCCTAGCTCAGTGGTTTTCAAAGCGGGGACCACAAGCAACACATAGCCTACATTTGAAAAATGTAAAATATACCTATTACTATGAGGGTTGTTATACAATGCCATTATAATAATTTGTTGCTGAACATTACATTTTTTACACACTGTATGCTCCATCGCAAAGTGCTTGTTGCTAAAATAATTATTAGGACTGCTTAATGTATTTTTACATTTGCTGTAGTATTGTCAATGGGTTTAATAACACATCAAGGGGGTCCTTGGGCAGAACCTAGTGGTTTTTGGGGGGCCTTGTCGTGGAAAAGTTTGGGAACCCCTGGCCTAGCTTATAAAACACATGCAGCAGCTATAACCAG
>NC_063204.1:1890435-1895435 GCF_017589495.1 Alosa alosa
GAGGGAGCAGCAGTTGGGTTCAGACTTTTTTTTTTTTTTTTGTACTTTTTTGTCAAACTCCCACTTGTGTCCTCCTCTCTCTCTCTCTCCCTCCCTCCCTCTCTCTCTATATATCTCTCTCTCTCTCCTCCCTCTCTCTCTCCCCCTCTCTCCCTCTCTCTTTCTCTCCCTCCTCTCTCTCTCTCCTCCTCCTCTCTCTCTCTCTCCTCTCTCTCCTCTCTCTCTCCCTCCTCCTCTCTCTCTCTCCCTCTCTCTCTCCCTCCCTCTCTCCCTCCCTCTCTCTCTCTCTCTCCCTCCTCTCTCTCTCCCTCTCTCCCTCCCTCTCTCCCTCTCTCTCTCTCTCCCTCCCTCTCTCTCTCTTTTCTCCCTCTCTCTCTCTGTTTATTTCCATCTCTATTCTTCAGCTCCCAGCTGCTCAGCCAGTCCACTCCTCCTCCTCCTCCTCCTCCTCCTATCTCATACTGTACATCTGTTTCTCGTCTGGTTTTGGGGAAGCCATATTGTTTGTCCCTCCATTTCTTTGTTTACCTTTTCTAATGACCTAAGCTGTAGTTGGTCCCCCGTGTCTGTCCCCTAAGCTGTAGTTGGTCCCCCGTGTCTGTCCCCTAAGCTGTAGTTAGTCCCCCGTGTCTGTCCCCTCGGTCATTTGTCTGTCCTACTCTCTAACTTGTACTACAATCTTACTAATGGACTGCTCTGAAGTTTGAACTCCTGTTCTGCATTCCTCTTTGCTCTCTCTATCATTTACTTTCTCTCTCTCACACACACACACACACACACACTTTCTCTGTCTCTCCCTCTCTCTCTCTCACACACACACACACACACACACAAACACTTTCTCTCTTTCTCTCTCTTTCTCTCTCTCTCTCACACACACACTTTCTCTCTCTCTGTCTCTCACACACACATCAACACGTTCTCTCTCTCTCTCTCTCTCTCTCTCTCTCTCTCTCTCTCACACACACACACACACTTCCTCTGTCTCTCCCTCTGCACACACACACACATAAACCTTGCTTTCTCTTTCTCTCTCTCTCTCACACTTTCTCTCTCTCTGTCTCTCACACACACATCAACACGTTCTCTCTCTCTCTCTCTCTCTCTCTCTCTCTCTCTCTCACACACACACACACACACTTTCTCTGTCTCTCCCTCTCTCACACACACACACACATAAACACTTTCTCTCTTTCTCTCTCTCTCACACACACACACTTTTTGCTTTTTCTCTCTGTCTCTCTCGGTGCTGATAATGAGAGAGGCTGCTATGTCAGACATGGAGTAAACAGACGGGCATGTGTGAGGTCTGCCAGGGCAGCGTGGTGTTGTGGTGGCAGCGAGGGTGGATGTGGGTTGGCGGATCTGACCCTCCTGGTGGGGGGGTGGATGTGGGGGGGGATGATGTGGGTTGGGGATCTGACCCTCCCTGGTGGGGGGTGGATGTGGGAGACTAGGGGCGTTGGCGTCTGATTGACCCTCCTCTCGGCTCTCAGGCAGCATGTCAGATGTCTCTGACAGTTGAGGGATCAACATGTCAGCGTCCACAGCTGCACCCGAAAGGAAAAAAAAGGAGAGAGAGAGAGAGAGAGGAGAGAGGAGAATCTCTTTATTAACCTGCTGCAGAGACTCTTTCTTTTCTTCTGCCTCACCCCTTCATACATTTCATCTCCTCCTCTTTTCCGCTCTCCTCCATTAAAGGTAGCGTAGTTTTATTTGACGCGTTTATGCTCTTGTGGCGGGTCTCTGTTCTGCTCTGGCGTTGGCTCATTCAAGAGTTCTCTCATCTTTTCATGCTGCTCTCACCCTTCCTCTCCTCCTCTCTTGCTTCTCCTCTCTCCTCTCCTCTCCTCTCTCTCCTCTCACTCTCACTCCTTTATATCATCTCCTCCTCTCCTCTTCTCTCTTTCTCTCTCTCTCCTCTCACTCTCTTCTGCTCTGCTCTCTCTCCTCTCACTCTCTTCTCCCTCTCCCTCTCTCTCCTCTCCTCTTCTGCTCTCCCTCTCTCCTCTCCTCTCCTCTTCTGCTCTGCTCCTCTCTCCTCTCATTGTGGCCTTGGCCATGAGTTACTTCCTGGTGCTCAGCAAATGCCACGGCGACAGCGTCCTGTCTCAGTACCAGCGTCTCCGCGACGACCACATGTGGGCATGGAGTCCTGGAGGCGAGTAGTCAGTTCCCCTGCCCGTTGGCTCCTGGCCTAATTGCCCATTTCTTCTGGTAGCTCCTGGAAGGGGCTTTCTGAGATCCCAGCAGACCCTCGCCGGGCCCCTCCGGCTGCCTGCGCTCACCCCCACGGGCCTGGAGCGCCTGCTGGACTTCATCTACTCGTCCTGGCTCCGCCTCTCGCCCGCCACACTGGAGGAGACGCTGGCGGCCGCCTGCTACCTGCAGGTGACCAGCGCCGTGGAGCTGTGCGCCCGCTACATCTCGGACAACCTGGCCCTGGAGAGCTGCTGCTTCTTCGTAGCGTGGCGTCCCTTCTGGGCTCTCCGGCGCCTTCGAGGCGGCGAGCAGCGTGCAGCGCCCGACACATCACGGGGAGCTGCGCAGGTCAGCCGGCTGACCAGCGGGCCTCCAGGACTCAACCTGGGCTCGCTGCAGGAGGCCCTGGGGGCCGAGGACGTGCCGGGGGTCAGGGAGTCCGACCTGCTGCGTCTGGCGCTGGACTGGCTCGATCGCAACGAGCTCCCGGCGCTGCACAGCAACCTGCTGCTGAGCCGCGTCCGTTTCGGCCTGGTGGGTCCGCAGGAGCTGGAGCAGCTGACCGCCGGCCGCTCGGCTCTACGGACGCCCTTCATCCGCAGCCTGGTGGACAAGGCCCTGCGGTACCACACCCAGGGGCCCCTGCAGCCGCTGCTGCAGAGCGCGCACACCCAGATCCGGGCCACCGGGGGCGGACACGTGCTGCTGGTCGGGGGGGGACCGGAGGCTGACCGCCCGCAGCGGCTGGTGCAGAGCTTCGACCCGGAGAGCAGGACGTTCCGGACGCTGGCCACCCAGCTGCCCGGCCGGCTGCAGCACCACTGCGTGTGTGTGATCGGGGGCTTCCTGTTCGTGCTGGGCGGCGAGGAGGTGGAGGCGATCGGCGAGAGCGAGAAGGCGGCCGTGATGACGGTCAGCGAGCGGGTGTGGCGCTACGACCCACGCTTCCAGCGCTGGGCCGAGGCCGAGTCCATGATCCAGCGCCGGGCGCAGTTCGCCTGCTGCGTGCTCGACGGGGTCATCTACGCCATCGGCGGCCGAGTGGAGTCCGGCGAGCCGGCGCTGACCACGGCCGAGAGGTACAACCTGCGCGCCGGCTGCTGGCGGAAGAGCGTCACGCTGCCACACGCCGTCCATGGTCACGCGTGCGCCGTGCTGGACAAGTCCATCTACATCTCTGGCGGCATCCACGGCGAGGCCATCGAGAGCAGCAAAGACGTCCTGCACCTGGACATGCTGGAGGGCCACGTCTGGGCCAAGCGCGCCGCCATGTCCATCGCCCGCTTCGGCCACCAGATGGCGACGGTGGGCGAGCGGATCTACTCCTTCCTGGGGATGTAATGGTGAAAGCAGTTCTGGCGACATCGAAGGCCACGACCGGAACTGGACCAGTGGACACGCCTCCGGCCGCTGCTCAACGACCGCTTCTGCTACGGACTGTCGGCCACCTCTGATGGGCGAGTGCTGCTGTTCGGCGGCAGGAAATGGCACGATGGACAGGAAGTGGTCATGTCCAATGTGATGGAGTATGACACAGAGAGCGACGCTTGGCGGGAGCTGTGCAGAATGCCCGGTCCACTCTGCGGGACACAGTAAAGGCCCACCTGGCCATCCCTCGACACACACCGGCGTAGAAGAGAGGGGGGGTCCGCGTTCAAACCCTAACCCCACCAACCCCTCTCAAGAAAAAAGCACACGCCAAAAACTAGCCCGACAAAAAGGCCTTTTGACAAAAAGCAACACGCAGTGCAAGAGCCTTTGAAAGAGTGGCAGGTCTCATCTCGTATTCGTCACAGTGCAAAAGCCTGCAATGAGACAGAGAAGTGAGAAAGCACAGCTTTCATGCAACAGAGTTAAAAGCCAAGGGAGATTAAAAGAGAGAAGAGGGAGAGAGAGAGAGAGAGAGAGAGAGAGAGAGAGAGAGAGGAGGGAGGTTTCACCGATGCAGAGATCCACCAGAGAGAGATAAAGTGAAGTCGACTTGCAGTAAAGCTCTTAAGAGCTGGATAAGAAGTGAAGTGAGAGCCTGAAAGTGCTGAGGTGGAGAGTGGAGTGTGGAGTGGGGGAAGCACTAAGGGAAGGACAGCCCAGGTTAACCCAGCTGGGAATGAAACGGTGTGTCTTTGCTGTTAACAATGTGAGACGTGTGACCGGACGAAAGGGCAGCCCAGAGAGCCAACAGAGAGGGGTGAACAGGTGGACAGAGCTGGGGTCTGCATGTCAGAGAGGGGTGAACAGGTGGACAGAGCTGGGGTCTGCATGTCAGGAAGGCAACCTACACACATGGAGTAAAAAAGAGAGAGAGAGAGAGCAGTATGAAGACTCTGTGGTGTGTATTTATATATTTATATATATGTATGTGTATAACATTCTCCGTAGTGGGAACAGAACTCACAAAGATCACTGGCTGCATGGCTAACACTGAATGTGCCGCATGAGAAAAGCCCTCCTGCATGATCCATTATGTGAAGAGTGTGTACAGTACTGTATGATCCATTATGTGAAGAGTGTGTGTGTGTACTGTACTGTATGATCCATTATGTGAAGAGTGTGTGTGTGTACAGTACTGTATGATCCATTATGTGAAGAGTGTGTGTGTGTACAGTACTGTATGATCCATTATGTGAAGAGTGTGTGTGTGTACAGTACTGTATGATCCATTATGTGAAGAGTGTGTGTGTGTACAGTACTGTATGATCCATTATGTGAAGAGTGTGTGTGTGTACAGTACTGTATGATCCATTACGTGAAGAGTGTGTGTGTGTACTGTATGATCCATTATGTAAAGAGTGTGTGTG
>NC_063204.1:1902935-1920435 GCF_017589495.1 Alosa alosa
CAGCTTCTCGTTGAGCAACGGGTCGTTGCAGCGCCGGACGAACGAGCGCTTGTAGTCCAGACGCGTGGAGAGGCGTGGGTCACCCAGCGGAGACAGGCTTGCTCGCTCCAGAGCCCGGTACAAATCCCCCAGGGAGTCGGCATGCCTGTGCTCCAGCTGTTCACCTGAAGGGGGCGCCACACAACAGAGGGGAAGCAAGTCAGGCCACTCGGTGCAGTTACACTTTTTCTCAATTGCTAAAACTTCTGAAACCTCGCTCCATTTTCTTAAAACATTAAACACAAAACTTAAAGGAACCGTATGTAAGAAATGTATTTCAATTAATCATAAAATGGCCCTGATATGTCACTAGACATTAAGAAATCATGTTCATTTCAAATACTTATATCACTGACAACAGTAGTCTGGCCAGGATATTGTCATTTAAAAAGTGAAGTTGCAGCCCTCAACTGATGTTGATGTTGTCATGTTGTGTTTTGGCCTGATGCGCCACCCTCCACCTATCTACTAATCACAAAGTCAGTAGTGTTTCAGCTCTGCTAGTCAGGGGGGAGGGGGAGGGGATACACCGCTCTACAGTAATTTGAAAGTGATTGCAGTCCCAGTTTTGGCCGCAATCTTACATGCGGTTCCTTTAATTAAACACAATCTTCAAGCACTATCTACAAAACCTCTGACTCCTTTTGCAAAATCAAACTTTCCACTTAAAACAGTTTTACCTGTGCTCAAAATCAAACTTTCACCTCAAAACAGTTTTACCTGTGCTCAAAATCAAACCTTCGCCTCAAAACAGTTTTACCTGTGCTCAAAACCAAACCGATCAAAATGATATACACTATCAAGCAGTCAGTAAACAATACACCAAAACATAGAAAACACATTGTTCAAAACACATACTGTAGTTCTAAAGGAGAAGTACATTTTTAATCTCAAAGCAAATTTCATTTTTTTCTGTCATTGTCTTTTGATGAACGAAAACATGTTCTATCATAGTAGTTCAAGATTGATCAGAAATTACTACTTTGCTTTGCTCTTTGCATTTGTTTTGTTCTTCCTCCTCCTTGTCCCTATTTGTACAGTATTGCACCCTGCATCTGACAAACTGTGTGACACTGCAATTTTTGATCTTTGTTGATATGAACCTTCAACCAGTCAAACTCTATTGAGCAGTCAGTACTGTAAACAAATGGAAAGCACAATGTTCAGGGCCATACAATTAATTACATTGCAATTTATTGCTCACTATACACTATACAGCCTACAATGCACTGTGCTACAGTATACAATAAAAGGGACAAAAATCAAAGACTAAACATGTGATCAACGTGCTTCTTCTTGTCTTTGGGCTGGGTCAGGCCAGAGCACTCTGTCGACATCGCAAGCGATATTTTCCCACCTTCAACAACCTCTTTGCTCTCTGAACTGGCTTATATTGGTTGTCAAATAATTTGAAACAAGTGAAATTAATTTTGAGTGTCTGTGTTTAATCAATGACATGTCTGCTGCTCTATTTGTATTTACTGTAATTGTTGCCACTTGTGTTTACCAGTATGGATGACATGTGCATTAGAGTGCAGAGTGTGTTTTGAGAATGAGAATGTGTTTAGAGTATTGCTGAAAAGTGTAAGTGAGATCTGCAAATTGTGTTGTATGTGAAATGATTTAAGGTATTGACAGACTGAACAATTAGCTAAATGAGTTCAGGCAACTAAGAAATTGTTCAGTCAATAGGTTTTAGTGTTTTAGCAATTGAGAGAAACTCTAACAGGCTCCGCTCTCTACTGCAGAAAACAACCTCAGACACAATAGAGTGGAGAAGAAGCACTTTAGGGTCGACTAAGAATCCTTTGAAGTACCATTGGCATTAAACTTTCAATTCCAAGACATTATGTTCAGCTTTGAAGAGGCATGTTTTGCTGAGGAGGGAATCTTTTCGGTGATTTGTGCAGACAGGGCTTCTCGAGTGAAACGTTTCATAACAAAGTTTTGTTATGAAACAGAAGTGCAGTAGCTAGTGGATATGGTTATTCAGCTGGTCACTAATTTGGGACAGTACCTAGTGGATATGGTTATTCAGCTGGTCACTAATTTGGGGCAGTAGCTAGTGGATACTGTATGGTTATTCAGCTGGTCAGTAATTTGAGGCAGTAGCTAGTGGATAGGGTTATTCAGCTGGTCACTAATTTGGAGCAGCCGGACACCCGATGCCGAGGCTGCTGGTTTGAGCCTGATGGAGAGTTACCCACTATCACACGAGACAGAAGGTGGAGTTCCCCACTATTACACGAGGCGAGAGTTCCCCACTATCACACGAGGCGAGAGTTACCCACTATCACACGAGAGAAAAGGTGGAGAATTCCCCACTATCACACGAGACGAGAGTTACCCACTATCACACGAGACAGAAGGTGGAGTTCCCCACTATCACACGAGACAAGAGTTACCCACTATCACACGAGAGAGAAGGTGGAGAGTTCCCCACTATCACACGAGACGAGAGTTACCCACTATCACAAGAGGTGAGAGTTACCCACTATCACACGAGACAGAAGGTGGAGTTACCCACTATCACACGAGACGAGTTACCCACTATCACACGAGACAGAAGGTGGAGAGTTACCTACTATCACACGAGCAGTGTTTGGAATAACGCCATTTAAAAGAACGGCGTTAGGTAACGACGTCATTTTTTCAGTAACGGGGTAATCTAATTAATTACTTTTTACAACGTCTCAACGCCGTTACCGTCGGTCGCGGTCGCCTACTTACTTTAATTGATTGAATAAACTGTAATCCAGGCGCACCCCTGGCTCACAGCTGAGTGAGGAGGTGGGTTAATAACGACGTAAGTGATTATGATTGGCTAAGGCAGAGTCATGTTTCATGATATAAGCACTACTTTAAATTCATTGTGGTCAAAAGCAAGAGCGTGCAGTGCAGTGCAGTGCAGTGCAGTGCAGTGCAGTGCAGTGCAGTGCAGTGCAGTGCAGTGCAGTGCAGTGCAGTGCAGTGCAGTGCAGTGCAGTGCAGTGCAGTGCAGTGCAGTGCAGTGCAGTGCAGTGCAGTGCAGTGCAGTGCAGTGCAGTGCAGTGCAGTGCAGTGCAGTGCAGTGCAGTGCAGTGCAGTGCAGTGCAGTGCAGTGCAGTGCAGTGCAGTGCAGTGCAGTGCAGTGCAGTGCAGTGCAGTGCAGTGCAGTGCAGTGCAGTGCAGTGCAGTGCAGTGCAGTGCAGTGCAGTGCAGTGCAGTGCAGTGCAGTGCAGTGCAGTGCAGTGCAGTGCAGTGCAGTGCAGTGCAGTGCAGTGCAGTGCAGTGCAGTGCAGTGCAGTGCAGTGCAGTGCAGTGCAGTGCAGTGCAGTGCAGTGCAGTGCAGTGCAGTGCAGTGCAGTGCAGTGCAGTGCAGTGCAGTGCAGTGCAGTGCAGTGCAGTGCAGTGCAGTGCAGTGCAGTGCAGTGCAGTGCAGTGCAGTGCAGTGCAGTGCAGTGCAGTGCAGTGCAGTGCAGTGCAGTGCAGTGCAGTGCAGTGCAGTGCAGTGCAGTGCAGTGCAGTGCAGTGCAGTGCAGTGCAGTGCAGTGCAGTGCAGTGCAGTGCAGTGCAGTGCAGTGCAGTGCAGTGCAGTGCAGTGCAGTGCAGTGCAGTGCAGTGCAGTGCAGTGCAGTGCAGTGCAGTGCAGTGCAGTGCAGTGCAGTGCAGTGCAGTGCAGTGCAGTGCAGTGCAGTGCAGTGCAGTGCAGTGCAGTGCAGTGCAGTGCAGTGCAGTGCAGTGCAGTGCAGTGCAGTGCAGTGCAGTGCAGTGCAGTGCAGTGCAGTGCAGTGCAGTGCAGTGCAGTGCAGTGCAGTGCAGTGCAGTGCAGTGCAGTGCAGTGCAGTGCAGTGCAGTGCAGTGCAGTGCAGTGCAGTGCAGTGCAGTGCAGTGCAGTGCAGTGCAGTGCAGTGCAGTGCAGTGCAGTGCAGTGCAGTGCAGTGCAGTGCAGTGCAGTGCAGTGCAGTGCAGTGCAGTGCAGTGCAGTGCAGTGCAGTGCAGTGCAGTGCAGTGCAGTGCAGTGCAGTGCAGTGCAGTGCAGTGCAGTGCAGTGCAGTGCAGTGCAGTGCAGTGCAGTGCAGTGCAGTGCAGTGCAGTGCAGTGCAGTGCAGTGCAGTGCAGTGCAGTGCAGTGCAGTGCAGTGCAGTGCAGTGCAGTGCAGTGCAGTGCAGTGCAGTGCAGTGCAGTGCAGTGCAGTGCAGTGCAGTGCAGTGCAGTGCAGTGCAGTGCAGTGCAGTGCAGTGCAGTGCAGTGCAGTGCAGTGCAGTGCAGTGCAGTGCAGTGCAGTGCAGTGCAGTGCAGTGCAGTGCAGTGCAGTGCAGTGCAGTGCAGTGCAGTGCAGTGCAGTGCAGTGCAGTGCAGTGCAGTGCAGTGCAGTGCAGTGCAGTGCAGTGCAGTGCAGTGCAGTGCAGTGCAGTGCAGTGCAGTGCAGTGCAGTGCAGTGCAGTGCAGTGCAGTGCAGTGCAGTGCAGTGCAGTGCAGTGCAGTGCAGTGCAGTGCAGTGCAGTGCAGTGCAGTGCAGTGCAGTGCAGTGCAGTGCAGTGCAGTGCAGTGCAGTGCAGTGCAGTGCAGTGCAGTGCAGTGCAGTGCAGTGCAGTGCAGTGCAGTGCAGTGCAGTGCAGTGCAGTGCAGTGCAGTGCAGTGCAGTGCAGTGCAGTGCAGTGCAGTGCAGTGCAGTGCAGTGCAGTGCAGTGCAGTGCAGTGCAGTGCAGTGCAGTGCAGTGCAGTGCAGTGCAGTGCAGTGCAGTGCAGTGCAGTGCAGTGCAGTGCAGTGCAGTGCAGTGCAGTGCAGTGCAGTGCAGTGCAGTGCAGTGCAGTGCAGTGCAGTGCAGTGCAGTGCAGTGCAGTGCAGTGCAGTGCAGTGCAGTGCAGTGCAGTGCAGTGCAGTGCAGTGCAGTGCAGTGCAGTGCAGTGCAGTGCAGTGCAGTGCAGTGCAGTGCAGTGCAGTGCAGTGCAGTGCAGTGCAGTGCAGTGCAGTGCAGTGCAGTGCAGTGCAGTGCAGTGCAGTGCAGTGCAGTGCAGTGCAGTGCAGTGCAGTGCAGTGCAGTGCAGTGCAGTGCAGTGCAGTGCAGTGCAGTGCAGTGCAGTGCAGTGCAGTGCAGTGCAGTGCAGTGCAGTGCAGTGCAGTGCAGTGCAGTGCAGTGCAGTGCAGTGCAGTGCAGTGCAGTGCAGTGCAGTGCAGTGCAGTGCAGTGCAGTGCAGTGCAGTGCAGTGCAGTGCAGTGCAGTGCAGTGCAGTGCAGTGCAGTGCAGTGCAGTGCAGTGCAGTGCAGTGCAGTGCAGTGCAGTGCAGTGCAGTGCAGTGCAGTGCAGTGCAGTGCAGTGCAGTGCAGTGCAGTGCAGTGCAGTGCAGTGCAGTGCAGTGCAGTGCAGTGCAGTGCAGTGCAGTGCAGTGCAGTGCAGTGCAGTGCAGTGCAGTGCAGTGCAGTGCAGTGCAGTGCAGTGCAGTGCAGTGCAGTGCAGTGCAGTGCAGTGCAGTGCAGTGCAGTGCAGTGCAGTGCAGTGCAGTGCAGTGCAGTGCAGTGCAGTGCAGTGCAGTGCAGTGCAGTGCAGTGCAGTGCAGTGCAGTGCAGTGCAGTGCAGTGCAGTGCAGTGCAGTGCAGTGCAGTGCAGTGCAGTGCAGTGCAGTGCAGTGCAGTGCAGTGCAGTGCAGTGCAGTGCAGTGCAGTGCAGTGCAGTGCAGTGCAGTGCAGTGCAGTGCAGTGCAGTGCAGTGCAGTGCAGTGCAGTGCAGTGCAGTGCAGTGCAGTGCAGTGCAGTGCAGTGCAGTGCAGTGCAGTGCAGTGCAGTGCAGTGCAGTGCAGTGCAGTGCAGTGCAGTGCAGTGCAGTGCAGTGCAGTGCAGTGCAGTGCAGTGCAGTGCAGTGCAGTGCAGTGCAGTGCAGTGCAGTGCAGTGCAGTGCAGTGCAGTGCAGTGCAGTGCAGTGTGGTCACTGTGGAGTCCTCCATGACGGATGAGGAACGGATGGGGGAACGGATGTGGACTCAACCCCACCTAGACACCTCTCTCTCTTTCTCTCTCTCTTTCTTTCTCTCTCTCTCTCTTTCTCTCTCTCTCTTTCTCTCCTCTCGCTCTCTCTTTCTCTCTCTCTCTCTTCTCTCTTTCTCTCTCTCTTTTCTTTCTCTGTCTCCGTCTCTCTCTCTCTCTCTTTCTCTCTCTCTCTCGCTCTCTCTTTCTCTCTGTCTTTCTCTCTGTGTCTCTGTCTCTCTCTCTCCCTCTTTCTCTATTGTCTCTCTCTGTCTCTCTCAATTCAATTCAAGAATGCTTTATTGGCATGACAAGCTCACTTATATTGCCAAAGCAGTTATACAATAAATCTGAACACATACATGTCAGTAGATTTTCTCTCTTTCTTTCTTTCTCTCTCTCTCTCTGTCTTTCTCTCTGCAGTGTCTCATCACTGGTTGTCGTCATCTCTGCTATGCAGTGGAGTAGTTCTGGTCCTGTGTGTGTGTGTGTGTGTGTGTGTGTGTGTGTGTGTGTGTGTGTGACTGCATCAGTGGACGCAGAAGAGAAGGGCAATGTTCTTTTCACGCCTCCAGAGTCGGCATGGTCACGATCACACGCCCACACACACCTGCAGAGATGTGCAGAGCTCTCTGTGTGCCAACTCAAGACACACAACCACACCAAAGAAACACACCATCTAGCAGAAATCAATATAGCCAACCCCAAACCGTAGCCCCAAAACAGAGCACCGAACAGAGACATCCCGAGTTTGGCCACGGTCTCTGGGCCCAAATGGGGAATTAAGGCTGGGAAGTGATCTCCATGCTGAGCAGGCGCCAGTGTCTCACCCTGGCCTGAGACTGCTGGAAGCTGTGTGGCCGGGCTTGTGTTTGGGCAGAGCAGTTCGCTGGTCCCCAGCCAGGATGTGTCGACAAACCCACTCAAGGGTTTTGTGTGTGTGTGTGAGTGTGTGGGTTTGTGTGTGTGTTTGTGTGTGTGTGTGTGTGTGTCATATGATGTGTTATCAAAAACTTCCACAGGAGGGCAGTAGAGGCATTGCAGGCTCATGTCCACAGTTGACGGCATAGAGATCCTGCATGTGGCACTCTTCCTCTAGTGCCAACACCAACGTTCTCATCTCACTTCAAGCTCTAGTGGTCAGCTTGTTAAAGGAGGCAAAACATTTATTTATTTATTTCATCTGCCTCCTACTTTTTTTTGTGTGTCTCATTTAACAAGGATCTTATTCCAGCAAAATGCTTTAGTCTTTTAAATCATTTATATGAGAGCCATGGACATTCAACCATACTTCATATTGCCTAAAAATGTCAGAAATGAAAATCTATTATCTTATTACACAGTGAACTAATTATGGCATTAAAAAAACTGACCTTACAGTGGCTCAATCGTATCAGCTAGCAATTTCTGATATGACCATAAGATATTAATAAAAAGTACCCCCACTTATTTTAATTAATACTGCAATCTTATTAAGGCTTAAGCCAGGGGATTCATTTCTGAAGCAGCACCCTGCTCAATATTACACCATCTCCTCTATTTTACTTTGACAGATTGTTAAATAATTGTGTGGGTTCAGCTCACGCTGCAGTGCAGTGGCAGAGCAGAAAGGCCGTCTTTCATGGTGGACTTTAATCAGATGTTCCCGGGGCTGCAGTGAATGAGTCTTAATGGCCCACACATCTGCCTCTGACATTTGCCTGGTGATGTTGCAGGAACCATTAAATCAGCACTGCTCTTTTTATTTTCCCTCTCTCTCTCAACATTTCCTTTCTTCTTCTCCCCCCACCCCCTCCCTCTCTTCCTTTATCTCTTGTCTTTCTCTATACTTCCTTCCTCCCTCTCTCTCTCTCTCTCTCTCTCTCTCCCTCTCTTGTCTCTCTCCGCTGCTCTCCTCCTCTGGGGACACGTGTGGCTTAGAATCACAATCGATTGTCTCTGACACTTTCCATCCCTCAGCCAGCGTGCCAACGAGCAGAGCAGAGCAGAGCCGAGCAGAGCAGAGCAGGCAAGCTGGGGCTCGAGAAAGAAAGAGAGCTAGAGAGACTGGGAGATGACTAACATCCACCCCCACAACAACACGCACAGAGAGAGATATAGAAAGAGAGAGAGAGAGAGAGAGAGAGAGAGAGAGAGAGAGAGAGAGAAAGCAAGAAATGTCCTAAACACCTCCATCAACTTTAAATATAGATGAGCACACGGTCTGGGGGTAGAGAGAGAGAGGAAGAAAGAAATGAACATGCAAATGAGAAACGAAAACAAGATGACAGACACGGAGGAGAGAAAACAGTCCCCTACGGCAGCCGAGGCAGCTGGGTGAGAGAGACGAGCTGAGTGGACAGGGCTTTGGTCAGTTAGTTTGGGGGGGGGGGTGTCTCCTGGCTTTCACTCGCCTCTCTACTGTCATGGCCCTTAGTCTGGGATCAGTGAGTGGAGGACGAGATGGCATTGACGGGATGCAGAGAGAGAGAGACAGAGAGAGAGACAGAGAGAGAGTCTAGGAGAAGATTCTCTGGAAGATTCTATGGCTCTTTGGCCAATCCCTGCAGTGGAACCTTGTAGAAAGATCTGATGAAAAGTTCTAAAGAATGTCTGAAGGTTCTGAAGGAGCCTCTGTGCTCTGTTGTCCTTAGCGGTTCCAACACCTTTTTCCCACTTAGTGTGAAGTTGACTTCATAGTGACAAAGGGAAAGCACAGACAGAACGAGTAGGAAAGAGAGAGAGAAAGAAAGAAAGAAAGAAAGAAAGAGAGAGAGAAAGAGAGAAGGAAAGAGAGAGATAGAGACAGAGAGAGAAAGAGAGAAGGAAAGAGAGAGAGACAGAGAGAGAGAAAGAGAGAAGGAAAGAGAGAGAGAGACAGAGAGAGAAAGAGAGAAGGAAAGAGAGAGAGAAATGGAATGGAGACACTGAGGCATATAAATTGAGTTGATCTGATCCACAGAGGGGTGAGCACAGAGCCAGAGTAGGAGATGGAGAGGCAGATAGAGAGAGGTAACAGAGACAGAGAGAAGCAACTGCAGTGAAAAGAGAGAGAGAGAGAGAGAGAGAGAGAGAGAGAGAGAGAGAGAGAGAGAGAGAGAGAGAGAGAGAGAGAGGAGGTAAGCAAGAGGGTGCGGGCCATATCAGATGGAGAGTGAGAAAGGATGAGGCTGCGGAGGAAATAAACATGATAAGGGAGTGGAGGAGAGAGAGAGAGAGGGGGAGAGAAGAGAGAGGGGGGGGAAGTGAGAGAAGGAGAGGGAGAGAGAGAGAGAGGGAGAGAGAGAGGGGGAGAGTAAGGGAGATGAGATCGGGGTAGGATCACGACGGAATAATTTCAAATGAAATCAGTCATTAGGTCAATGAGGATAGTCGCCACACAATTCCAAGACCGAACAACCAAAAATGAAGTTGATTACAGAATGACTACCTTCAGCAAGAATCCGGGAGTGGCTCTTTTAAACAAGTACATACTACACCTAAATAGACCAGACTGAAATACTCTAAAACGTTAAAGCATTAAAGATAACAGTTGTACATTGAAAGCAGTTCAGGGACTTTTCTGTGCAATATCTAAGAAGGCGCTCTACTCCAGCAGACTGAACGAGCTACACATATAAATGGAGACCTATTCATATTCCATGCATTTAGCTGTGCTTTAACACTTTCAAATGTATGTAATGTATGCTAATGTGCAGGCTTTGTTGGGAACACCATACAGTGCATGTCATTCTACCATACATACATTTGGTTGCTGTGGTAACCCCATACTAGAGAAACAAAAGACTTTGGAGGCTGTGAGTGTGAACTGTGAGAACAAAGTTTGGGCAAAGTTGTAATCCTGGAAAAATGCCCACTCTGTGCACATCCCCCCACTCCCACACTCGCCACTCTAAATCGGAGGTACTCCAAACAAGAGCAGACGCCAGGCAATTAAAGACTTGACTGTGTCCTACTTACACCATTTCTTAATGAGCAAAGTTATAAAAGCTTTATTAAATTGTAGCTGTGCGCTTTATTGTTTTGCAGGAGCAGACGAGGTGGGGATGGGGGTGTGGGTTGAGGGGAGGGGGTGAAATTGCTTTTTGATTACAATGGCTGAACACAGGACTGAACAGCCAGTGAGGCCTATGGCACCTCAATATTACAGAGAGAGAGAGAGAGAGAGAGAGAGATGGAACAAGAGAGATAGAGAGAAAGAGAGAGAGAGGGAGAAATAGAGAGAGGGAGAGATGGATAGAGAGAATGAGAGTGAGAGGGAGAGAGATGGAGAGAGACAGAGAAAGACAGGCGATGGAGAGAACACAAGAGCGTAATATGGCTATCTCTGACCCTGGTCATTATCTTAGTGTCCATCTGAGTCATGGTGGGCGCAGTGCTGGGGACAGATGGTTGCTCGGAGACGGAGGCAGAAAGATGCGGTGTCTGGCTGATAAACACCAAAACTGCTGTTCTAATTTGGTACAGCAAAGGAGGGCTTTATGTTTGTAGTGCTAATGCTGACGTCTACACACACTCTTTTTCAAGCGTCTCAGGACTGAGAGGGGCTGTGAGGACAGTCGTCTGTGAGCAGCCTGATGTTATTCATGATCCAAATTTGCAGCCGTTTGTTCTGATACCAGAGTATTGTTAGCTGAGCTTGTGCCAAAGTTAACACGACTGCAGCAAGGTGAGCTATGAAGTTTGCTAGTAAATAAACAAAAAGTACGGAAAGTCAAAGTACGTATGCATGACAATGTATAGGAGATATAAACACGTGTATGTTCCTCTCATCCATCTTCCTTCTTCACAGTAGCAATAAGGTGCTTTCTCTTCATCCTCCGCAAATGAAGCAGGTAGTTCCGTATAGAGACGTTAGAATAAATTAGCGTTTGCGATTGACAACGTTGTGATAAGTAGGCTATAACACTAACTTTGGACCTGTAACCGGAGGGTTGCCGGTTCGAACCCCAACCAGTAGGCACGGCTGAAGTGCCCTTGAGCAAGGCACCTAACCCCTCACTGCTCCCCGAGCGCCGCTGTTGATGCAGGCAGCTCACTGTGTTGGGACTAGTGTGTGCTTCACCTCACTGTGTGCTGTGTGTGTTTCACTAATTCACGGATTGGGATAAATTGAGAACAAATTTCCCTCACAGGATAAAAAAAAGAGTATATATACTTATATACTTATATATACTTATACTTCAGGAACTGTAACGAATTACTGAAATTGGAATTGTTCTTTGTAACGCGTTACCCCCCAACACTGCCAATAGCGTAGACAGCAAATTAAGATATTTTTTCGTTTTGTGGAGTGGCACCGGTAGACTATCAAAAGCGGATTTCGATTTTCGTTACCACTGTGTAGCCAAGACTTATGCCATACCAAGTAGCCTAAATCGAGGTAATTTTAATTATGCATGATTTATTTTGTTATTGAATCTTCGTAGGCTGGGATTCCTCCCCGGCAGCAAATATAGCGAAAGGTAGCCTCCCTGCTTTTCAGAAGGGGCGGCAGGCAGGCTACTGACAGAGCCGGCTGTACAGGGCAGAGCCGACGACAAAGTGGCTTAAAGTGGTACTAAAGTTTCACGCGAGCTTCACGCCGCCATGCATGCGCGACTGAAGTGGCCATTTCAAAGTAATGCCCACTGTAGGTGTCAGGTTTCTTTCTAGAATTGATACAAGCACAATGCTTTAATGAAGCCTACATTAATGTTGCCAGAAAAAAGCCAACGACAAGGAATTACAGCTAACACTCTGTGGACACTTGTGCAGCTAAACATCCTGTAATTGTACAGAAAACATCCTGTAATTCCATAGAAAATATGGATTCCACTTGAGTGACCCCGTGAGGTGGTCTCATTGTTGTGATGGTGGCCCTGTGGCCCTCACCCGGATGGGCCAGCGTTACTCACCGTTGGGGTTGTCCAGACATCGGGCCAGCTCACGGCGCAGCGGGTCGCGCTGCTCCACGCTGGCGGAGGGGGAGGGAGGAGCTGGAGGCCGGGTCAAGTGGCAGCCGGGAAGCCCGGAGGCCCCCGCCGCCAGCCCAGGGTCAGGCAGCAGCAGCATCCGCTCGAAGCCCAGACCTCCTCGGGCTGCGCTGGAGCCCTCGCCCCCCGCCGGCCCGTAGTGGTCCGCCATCAGGCTCCTCTGGGCGGGCAGCGTGGACTGGCGGCGGGCCTCCGCTGGGGAGAGCCCTCCTCCGCCCGCGTCGCAGAACACCGAGTCCTCCAGGGGCAGTGTCTGCAGGTAGTGCAGGCCGGAGCTGGTCAGCGGCGTCTCGATCAGGTCCTGCCACGAGCGCCGCTGGCTGGTCAATTTGGGCGGGCTGGTGGATCCTCCGGCCAAGCTTTTCGCCCCTTTGTGGTTCGCTATGGTACTCTCGCGGGACGAAGCTGACAGACGCCTCGGTGGAGGACAGGCGGCCGTGCTTAGGCTCCAGGTAGGGACTGGCACAGGTCATCTACGAGATGGACACAGAGAGCACAGGTCATCTACGAGATGGACACAGAGAGCACAGGTCATCTATGAGATGGACACAGAGAGCAGGACCTCACAACGCTGCACATACTGCATATGAATATACTGTACACAGTACAACGTACACACACATTTCTCACTGACAGTCATACAGAGCAAAAACAACCAATCAAAGTTGTATCTCTACTCTACTCTATTCTACTCTACTCTAGCCTACTCTACTCATCTTTACTCTACTCATCTCTACTCTACTCATTTCTACTTTACTCATCTCTACTCATCTCTACTCTACTCATCTCTACTCTACTCTACTCTACTTTTACCATCTCTACTCATCTCCCCACTCTACTCTACTCTACTCATCTCTACTCTACTCTTCTCATCTCTACTCATCTCTACTAGGATGGTCCGATGTTTCTAAATTGGCATTTGACGATGTGTACAGTAAAACATTGTGATGGACGATGATATCGGGGGTTAGTGTGGTAAACACTAATTAATTAGCCTATAGCCTAGGTATGCCTGTGGAAATACATTTATAATGTTCTACATAAAAATAAAAAAATATTTTTATATAGGCTATAATGCCTGATGAAAAGTGGACAGCTAAGAGCCAGGGACCAGGCTACCGGGTTGTGCGTGGAAGATCTGCTCCAAGAAAAATTGTTGTGAAAGACGGAGAGACAATCAATCTGAATACTTGCGGTGCACCAACCAGCTGAATATTACACATTGCACAGCCTTCGCTGGGCCCAGCAAAAGCTACTTAAGACTATATCGTGGTAAGACTACTATCATATGGTCACTCATTTCAAATCTTAGTACTATGCAGCATCCCACGCTATCAGGCTACCGGGCTATGCTGATATGAGGGCAGCGGAAGTGAAAGTAAAGGGCCGCGATCGTGCAGTCCAGGCTATATATGGGCTAAGTAAAAACACTTTTTACAAATAACTTAATCCCGATACCACCCGCCGTGTCTGGGACTTTTGCTAAATGCATGAAATACAAAGCCTTTACAGTGAAAGACGGATAGGCTACCTCTGATCCTATAATTAACGAAAGAAATGGTTTATTTTAACACAGAGGAGTGGACGATTTGGCCACAGCTCCTCACAAAAATATTTGAGCTTAGAATGTCCTAGTCGAGCTCAACAATAATGAATCTATATTTTCTGCTAAAAACATTAGGCTACCTATTATTACGTCCAATGTAGGCTATAGGCCCATGTAGACATGTGGGCTACAAAAAGACAATTAGGGCTACACATTCACGCCACAGTCAGGAATTATTTAAATAAGAGGGTAGACTAATAAGTCTCTTTATTTTACAAGACGGTAGACTAATACTGGATAACTGTTTGGCTGACAGCCTTTAAAGTAGGCTCCACCCCATTTCTCTAGGAAAGGTTTTTATGTTTTTAGCCTCGTTACAGCAGGAATTAGTGACTGTGTAATAGAGGCGTGTTTTTTGTTGCTTTCATCGTGATGCCTGTCAACCATCACGGAGTGGACGATGATATAGATCCATCGGCACAGCCCTAATCTCTATTCTACTCATCTCTACTCTACTCTCATCTCTATTCTACTCTACTCTACTCTACTCTACTCATCTCTACTCTACTCATCTCTACTCTCTCTCATCTCTATTCTCTATACTACTCCTATATACATCTCTACTCTCTCTCTACTCATCTCTACTCCTCATCTCTACTCTACTCTACTCTACTCATCTCTACTCTACTCATCTCTGCTCTCTCTCTACTCTGTCTCTACTCTACTCATCTCTACTCTACTCTATACTCATCTCTGCTCTACTCTCTACTCACTGTCTCTACTCTCATCTCTCCTCTATTCATCTCTCTCTACTCCTCTCTCATCTCCTCTCTCTTTTCCTCATCTCTCTACTCTCCTGCTCTACTCTCTCTATATCTCTCTACTCTACTCCTCCTGTCCATCTCTACTCTCTCTCTCTACTCATCTCTATACTCATCTCTACTCTACTCATCTCTCCTCTACTCTACTCATCTCTCTACTCATCTCTACTCTACTCTACTCTACTCATCTCTACTCTATCATCTCTACTCTGCACTCTACTCATCTCTACTCTGCTCTACTCATCTCTACTCTCATCTCTACTCTACTCGTCTCTTCTCATCTCTGCTCTACTCCTACTCATCTACTCTACTCATCTCTACTCTACTCTACTCTGCTCATCTCTATATGCTCTACTCGTCTCCTGCTCTATATATAAATCTCTGCTCTACTCTGCTCATCTCTGCTCTACTCATCTCTACTCTACTCATCTCTGCTCTACTCTGCTCTATTCTCTCTACTCTACTCCTACTCTGTTCTACTCTCCTCGTCTCTACTCTACTCATCTCTGCTCTGCTCTACTCATCTCCTCTGCTCATCTCTACTCTGTCTCTCTCTCTACTCTCTCTCTCTACTCATCTCTATATACTCTACTCATTCTCTGCTCTGCTCATCTCTCTACTCATCTCTCTCATCTCTCTCTACTCTACTCTATAGCCTCTCTACTCATCTCCTCTACTCCTCTCTACTCTATCTGCTCTACTCTCATCTCTCTCTACTCTACTCTACTCTACTCATCTCTACTCTACTCTCTACTCATCTCTACTCTACTCATCCTACTCTCTCTACTCATCTCTACTCTACTCCATCTCTACTCATCTACTCTACTCATCTCTACTCTCTCTACTCCTCTACTCTACTCTACTCTCATTTCTACTTTGCTCTACAGCATTCTATTCTCTACTCTACTGTGTGTGTGTGTGTGTGTGTGTGTGTGTGTGTGTGTGTGTGTGTGTGTGTGTGTGTGTGTGTGTGTGTGTGTATGTGTGTGTGTGTGTGTGTGTGTGTGTGAGAGAAAGAGAGAGAGAGAGAGAGAGAGAGAGAGAGAGAGAGAGAGAGAGAGGGGGGGGTGTTGTGCAGGCAGATGTGTGTGTGTGACGTCCATCATCTGACCCCTGTGACCTCCGTGGGTCGTCCCCTGACTCCTCTCTGCTTGAGCGCCCTCGTATACATCTGGAAGCCTATCTGTGCGGTGTGTGTGTGTGTGTGTGTGTGTGTGTGTGTTGTGCTATTGGTGTGTGTGTGGGTTATCTGAGTGTGCCGTCTGTGCGGGGTGTGTGTGTGTGTGTGTTGTGCCATAAGTGTGTGTGTGTGGGTTATCTAGAGTGTCGTCTGTGCTGTGTGTGTGTGTGTGTGTGTGTGTGTGTGTGTGTGTTGTGCCATTAGTGTGTGTGTGGGTTATCTGAGAATGCCGTCTATGCGGTGTGTGTGTGTGTGTGTGTGTGTGTGTGTGTGTGTGTGTGTGTGTATGTGTGTGTGTGTGTGTGAGTGTTGTGCCATTGGTGTGTGTGTGGGTTATCTGAGTGTGCTGTCTGTGCCGTGTGTGTGTGTCGAGCCATTAGTGTGTGTGTGTGTGGGTTATCTGAGTGTGTGTGTGTCGTGCCATTAGTGTGTGTGTGTGTGTGTGTGTGTGTGTGTGTGTGTGTGTGTGTGTGTGTGTGTGTCGTGCCATTAGTATTATGGTGTGTATTTATTACCATTAGTGTGTGTGGTGTGTGTGTGTCATTACCATTAGTGTGTGTGTGTGTGTGTGTGTATATGGAAGTACTTATGATGTGTGTGTGTAGGTTATCTGAGTGTATGCTGCTATGCGGTGTGTGTGTGCCATTAGTGTGTGTGTGTGTGTGTGTGTGTGTGTGTTGTGCCATTAGTGTGTGTGTGTGTGTGTTATCTGAGTGTGCTGTCTGTGGTGTGTGTGTGTGTGTGTGTGTGTGTGTGTGTGTGTGTGTGTGTGTGTGTGGTGCCATTAGTGTGTGTGTGTGTGTGTGTGTGTGTGTGTGTGTGGTGCCATTAGTGTGTGTGTGTGTGTGTGTGTGTGTGGTGCCATTAGTGTGTGTGTGTGTGTGGTGCCATTAGTGTGTGTGTGTGTGTGTGTGTGTGTGTGTGTGTGTGTGTGTGGTGCCATTAGTGTGTGTGTGTGTGTGTGTGTGTGTGTGTGGTGCCATTAGTGTGTGTGTGTGTGTGTATGTGTAATTACCATTAATGTGTGTATATATATATAATGATATATATTAATATAATATATGATGTGTGTGTGTGTGTGTGTGCCATTAGTGTATATGTGTGTGTGTATTAATAGTATTAATTAATGTGTGTGTGTGTGTGTGTATAATAGTGTGTGTGTGTGTGTGTGTGTGTGTGGTTGCCGTTAGTTGTTGTTGTTGGTATTGTTGTTATTGTGTGTGGTTGCTAATTGGTGTTATTGATATTGATGGTGTGTGTGTGTGTGTGTGTGTGTGTGTGTGTGTGTGTGTGTGTGTGTGTGGTGTTAGTGTGTGTGTGTGTGTGTGTGTGTGTGTGTGTGTGTGTGGTGCCATGAATTATTATATATGTGTGTGTGTGTGTGTGTGTGTGTGTGTGTCTCTACTCATCTCTACTCTCTACTCATCTCTACTCTACTCATCTCTCTCTACTCTACTCTACTCTGCTCATCTCTACTCTACTCTACTCATCTCTACTCTACTCTACTCCTCATCTCTACTCTACTCTACTCATCTCTACTCTCTCATCTCTACTCTCTCTCTCTACTCTACTCTATATTCTACTCTGCTCTACTCTGCTCTATTCTATACTCTACTCATCTCTACTCTGCTCTCATCTCTACTCTACTCTGCTCATCTCTGCTCTGCTCCTCTCTGCTCCCTCTGTCTCTGCTCTACTCTACTCTATACTCTGCTCTGCTCATCTCTACTCTACTCTGCTCATCTCTACTCTACTCATCTCTGCTCTACTCATCTCTACTCTACTCATCTCTACTCTACTCTACTCATCTCTACTCTCTACTCTACTCTACTCATCTCTACTCTTCTCATCTCTACTCTACTCATCTCTCTGTGCTCATATCCTCTACTCTTTTTTGTCTCTTCTCTACTCTACTCTACTCTACTCATCTCTACTCCTGCTCTACTCTACTCTACTCTACTCTACTCTCTGCTCATCTCTCTCCTCCATCTCTAAACCTCTACTCTACTCATCTCT
>NC_063204.1:1930435-1935435 GCF_017589495.1 Alosa alosa
CACACACACACACTGACTGACACACTATCATGCACAAGATGCTACATTATTCTCCACTCACTATTTCTTAAGGCACTCGCTGGCACGGTCGATCTTGAACTCGGGCAGGCTGACAAATCCCTCGCCTTCTCGGCCCTATTGGGAGCAGAAGAAAAGGCCGAGTGGGTGTGGAGAGGAGCGTGAGCGTGTGTGTGGGGGCAGGTGGGTGGTGTGAAGAGGAGCGGGTAAACAAATCAAAACAGAGAAAACACAAGAGAGACTGGGAGAGATAGAACAGAGTGACAGTAAACAAAGACAGCAAAACAACAAATAAACAACACATCTCAGCGGTGATCGTAAACAACAAACAGAGAGGCTCCTCCATCTCCTCACACTGGCTATCCGACAGGAGGTTTGTGTGTCATCAGTTCTGGTGGAGAGATTGTCTCTCTCTCTCTCTCTCTCTTTCTCTCTTTCTCTCACTCTTTCTCTCCCCCCCTCTCTCTTTCTCTCTTTTCTCTCACTCTTTCTCTCCCCTCCCTCTCTCTCTCTCCCTCCCTCTCTCTCTCTCTCTCTCTCTCTCCCTCCCTCTCTCTCTTTCTCTCTCTCCCTCTCTCTCCGCTGGGCTGGGCTGGGAAGAAAGTGGAGGGAGACCCAGGGCTCAGGCTGCGCCAATGAGAACTTCACAACTGTGTGTGTGTGTGTGTGTGTGTGTTTGTGTGTGTGTCTGCGCCAATGAGAACTCAATCAGCAGATCCATGCTTTCACAGCTTTTGCTTCTGGCCCCATAACAAGTCCCAAGTAGCACAGCTGTTTAGCTGTGTGTGTGTGTGTGTGTGTGTGTGTGTGTGTGTGTGTGTGTGTGTGTGCATACAAGTGTGCATCTTTGTGTTTGTGTTAGTGTGAGAAGCAATGCCTGGAAGTTTCATAATTAAACATTTTCGCACAGCAGGTGAGTTTGCAGTTTCTTTGAAGCTTGTTAAGTAAGTGTGTACAATTTTACCTGTGAGGGGAAGCCTGTAAGTGTGTGTGTGTGTGTGTGTGTGTGTGTGTGTGTGTGTGTCTATGTCTTCTAAAGAAAAAATGATAAAGAGAGTGTGTGCATGAACAAAACAAAGATGTTGAAATGAAGATTGGGGTCTCTCTGTCCCCCTCTCTCTCCACCTCAAGCTGGTGTGTGGTGAGCGTTCTGGCGCATAATGGCTGTCGTGCTTCACCCAGGTGGGTGCTACAGTAAGTGTGTGTGTGTGTGTGTGTGTGTGTGTGCTACACATTGCTGGTGGTGTGTTGTGTGTGTGTGTGTGTGTGTGTGTGTGTGTGTGTGTGTGTGTGTGTGTGTGTGTGTGTGTGTGTGTGTGTGCTACACATTGCTGGTGGTGTGTGTGTGTGTGTGTGTGTGCTACACATTGCTGGTGGTCAGTTCTCCTATCACCCAAAAGCGCTTTGGGTTGCAATGCAGTGTGTTGTTATTGTTGTTGTTATTGTTGTTGTTGTGGTTGTTGTTGTTGTTGTTGTTGTTGTTGTTGTTGTTGTTTGTTCTCTCACCTCCTCGTTCATGTACCAGTAGAGGCAGGTGTCCTTCAGCACAAACCAGTATTTCTTCCACTTCTGGGAGAAGTAGCTCTTGGCGTCCTTCTTCTTCCACAGCCAGCCCTCGCAGTCACCGCGGCCCAGGTCCTTACACGAGATCCGCCGCTTGCTGATGCTCGACAGGGGACCGGCTGGACAAAGAGAGTGTGTGTGTGTGTGGGGGGGATAAAAAGACAAATAAAATGAGAGAAGGGAGAGCAGTGTGATGCTGGTCATCAGCCCAGTGTGTGTGTGTGTGTGTGTGTGTGTGTGTGTGTGTGTGTGTGTGGAGAGAAGGGAGAGCAGTGTGATGCTGGTCATCAGCCCAGTGTGTGTGTGTGTGTGTGTGTGTGTGTGTGTGTGTGTGTGTGGAGAGAAGGGAGAGCAGTGTGATGCTGGTCATCAGCCCAGTGTGTGTGTGTGTGTATGATGCTGGTCATCAGCCCTAACCCCCTCTCTAACTTGCATAATTTCTCATTATGAGCGTGTCTACGTGGATACCTAGAGGCAGAGCAGAGACATGGGAGTAATCGACGCAGTGGATGACAGACAGCTGACACGTCCAATTCTACTGTAAATGTCCCATGATTGACAGCTCGGGGTAACAGCACACGCAGTTCTGATGGACTGATAAGAAGGGTCAGAGAGTGTGTGTGCGTGCAGGGCTACAGACATGGCCATATGCTACTGATATTCCGCCGCCAAACTCAGAGCGTGACGGCCACCGCATGTGACACGGGCAGGGGGAACTAGGACAAGTGTGTGTCAGTGTGTGTGTGTGTACATGTGTGTGTGTATGTGTATATCTGAGTGTGTGTGTGTGTGTGTGTGTGTGTGTGTGTGTGTGTGTGTGTGTGTGTGTGTGTGTGTGTGTCTGTGTGTGTGTCTGTGTGTGAGAGAGTGAGGGTGTGTGTGTGTGTATATCTGTGTGTGTGTGTGTGTGTGTGTGTATATCTGTGTGTGTGTGTGTGTGTGTGTTTGTGTGTGTGTGTGTGTGTGTGTGTGTGTGTGTGTGTATGTGTTTGTGTATATCTGTGTGTGTGTGTGTGCGTGTGTGTGTGTGTGTGTGTGTGTATCTGTGTGTGTGCATGCATGCGTGTCCTCATGTGCTCACCCTTGCTTTTCTTCTTGGCTTTCGACAGCAGGGACGACGCCTGGAAGGTCTGCAGACAGAAGAGAAGAGAAGCAGTGTTAGCACTGAGGTTAGCGTTAGCGTGTTAGCTGCAGGGAGACGGTGCAGACGACAGAACCATGACAATCCTTTTTCAGCTGAGCATTAAGCCAGAGAGGACTGATGAAAAACGAAAACAAAATTGCACTTATTAAAGGATGACACACTCCAAGAAAGGGAGGACTACAGTCTTTTTGCTTCAAAGTAGCTTTAGCTTTGTATTATAGCAGTAAAATGAGGACGTCGGCCTTTCATATTGTGATCAAAGTGGGCTCTGAAAGAGAGATTTTGAAAGAGAGGAGAGGGTACCCGCTGATTTCCAATGAGCTCAAAAGACAATAATATTTCCCACAGCAATCCCACTAGTCATAGCATGAGTCTAGGAGGATGTCAGTAACAATACCCAGCTAGGGTGGACAAATATGGGAAAAAATAGTTACAAAAATAACAACTGCAATGTTTGTCATGTTGTGACTATTGCATGTTTATGAAGGTCACCTGGAAGTGCAATGTTAAGGGTTTGGTACCAGGAAGCACATACGGGTTAAGAAATATTTATACACATGGAAATGCATGGAAATCTGAGCACTGAGTACTGAACGTATGAAATTATGGACTATGGAAAATGTCAGGATTCACTGGTCAAAAAATGCATGAACGCGCTAGAGGTCAAGGCTTTGCCAGCAGTTCATAAAATAGCTCCATTTAGCTGTTATTTCATAACAGCATCTCCATTTAGCTTTTTATTAGAAGTATAAAGCTGACAAGCATGACAAACTCTGGGCTGAGAAGCTGGGCAGTCACCACACTCATATAAAACAGGCCGTCTGAAGCCCATGTTCATATTTGTCTGCAGCCGTGGCTAAATATGCTAAAGAGGACATCTGTAGCCGTGGCTAACTCTCTATGCTAAAGAGGACATCTGCAGCCGTGGCGAACTCAGTCGTGGCTAACTCTCTATGCTAAAGAGGACAGAAGCTGTGTGTGTGTGGATGGCACATGATGGAAGTGTTTTCATTAATCTCATCTCTGGCTGGCAGTGTGCTGATGTGGATCTTCATCAGTGCTTAGCACATTTATACCAACAGGTACACATATGTACACATGCATATAGACACACACACACACACACACCCCACAAGACAGGGGAGAGAGAGAGAGAGAGAGAGAGAGAGAGAGAGAGAGAGGTTTTAATGAGCTGAGTGTGAGAGTTAACAGTATCAGTTGACCTCATTGATCCCCATCGCTCTGCCATACTGACTCCAACCTGAACAGGACCCACTCTGCTCTGCTGCTGCTCTGCTGCTGCTCTGCTCTGCTCTGCTCTGCTGCTGCTCCTCCCCCGCAACCAGCTGCCGCCCTGGCTGCTGCTCTGCTCTCCCCTGCTCTGCTGCTGCTCTGCTGCTGCTCTCCCCTGCTCTGCTGCTGCTCTGCTGCTGCTGCTGCTCTGCTGCTGCTCTGCTGCTGCTCTCCCCCTGCTCTGCTGCTGCTCTGCTCTCCCCTGCTCTGCTGCTGCTCTGCTGCTGCTCTGCTCTCCCCTGCTCTGCTGCTGCTCTGCTGTTGCTGGGCGTTCCTGCTGCTGCCCTTGCTGCTGCCTCCCTGCCCTGCTCCTGCTGCTGCTCTGCTCTCCCCTGCTGCTGCTGCTCTGCTGCTGCTCTGCTCTCCCCTGCTCTGCTGCTGCTCTCCCCTGCTCTGCTGCTGCTCTCCCCTGCTCTCTGCTGCTGCTCTGCTGCTCTGCTGCTGCTCTGCTCTCCCCTGCTCTGCTGCTGCTCTGCTGCTGCTCTGCTGCTGCTCTGCTCTGCTGCTGCTCTGCTGCTGCTCTGCTCTGCTCTGCTGCTGCTCTGCTCTGCTCTGCTCCTGCTGCTGCTCTGCTGCTGCTCTGCTGCTCTGCTGCTCTGCTCTGCTGCTCTGCTGCTCTGCTCTGCTGCTCTGCTGCTCTGCTCTGCTGCTCTGCTCTGCTGCTCTGCTCTCCCCTGCTCTGCTCTCCCCTGCTCTGCTCTGCTTTGAGTGATGAGGAGCCGACTGCTCTACCCAGCACAACAGACACAAGAGATCTACTCCACCCAGCACAACAGACACAAGAGATCTGCTCCACCCAGCACAACAGACACAAGAGATCTGCTCCACCCAGCACAACAGACACAAGAGATATGCTCCACCCAGCACAACAGACACAAGAGATATGCTCCACCCAGCACAACAGACACAAGAGATCTGCTCCACCCAGCACAACAGACACAAGAGATCTGCTCCACCCAGCACAACAGACACAAGAGAGATC
>NC_063204.1:1940435-1942935 GCF_017589495.1 Alosa alosa
AGCAGGACGTTGACGATAAGATCTGGAGAGCAGGCTTTTCATGATATTACCAAGCAAGTCGGCAACAGTAGACCAGATGGAAAAGTCACAAATAAATATGTTTTAAATAATAAATAAATAAAATAAACAGGATTGAGAGGTGACATAAGAAGAGGTCTCTTAAGACAAGTGCTGCTGCACACAGGACAGACACACTGCACACAGAACAAACAGGACAGACACACTGCACACACAGGACAGACACACTGCACACACAGGACAGACGCACTGCACACACAGGACAGACACACTGCACACACAGGACAGACGCACTGCAGGAGCCACACAGGACAGACGCACTGCAGGGTTTTCACCAGGACACTAGTGCAGAGAGAGAAGATAAAGTAACCGCACATCCTACACTTGGACACAAAGTTTGTCCTTCACTGGTGCTAAACAATGATGCTGGTTTTGGCACAAAGGCAAGTCTATTGTTTGTGCTTTATGTGGCAAAACCCAGTGGAGATAGCCATAGTTCACAAACAACAGTCTAATGACAGATAAAGTTAACCACATTATAAGCCCAATATATTTAGTCACACTTAACAGTGTTACACAAACAAGGGATTGTTAATTTGGGGTTGTTTGCGATTGGTCACAGACAATTTCCACAAGACAAGTTCCGAGAAGCTCTTTTTGAATTCCCCTTTTGACACCACAAGTTGCTTTGTGTGCCCTCAGATTCATATCCCCGCCCCTGAGTTCCGCTGTTGCCTGGCAGCAGCCAACCGTGCGAGAGCAGTGCTCAGGAGAGCTGCTGTCAGAATCTCCATGGCTACGGATCGTTTTGGAGGAGAATCCTCATTCTGACAACAAAGAAAAGAGGAAAAGAGAGAGAGAGAGAAAGAGAGAGAGAGAGAGAGAGAGAGAGAGAGAGAGAGAGAGAGAGAGAGAGAGAGAGAGAGAGAGAGAGAGAAGTTTGAGCTCTGGCAGGCAGTGTGAATATTTTATGCGTATAAAAGATGAGTGAGCCAGGTAGAACGCTGTAGGTACAGGCTGACGTTTACATTGTCTCTTGTGATGCGACAAGAGCACACAGAGTACACACATATACTCACACACACACACACACACACACACACACACACACACACACACACACACATACTCTCACCCACGCACATTCACACAAATACACACATACAATCACACATACACACACACACACACTAAAACACACACACACACACACACACACACACACACACACACACACACACACATACTCTCACCCACGCACATTCATACAAATACACACATACAATCACACACACACACACACACACACACACACACACATACTCTCACCCATGCACGTTCACACAAATACACACATACAATCACACATACACACACACTAAAACGCACACACAGACACACACACACACACACACACACACACACACACACACACACTAAAACACACACAGACAAACACACACACACACACACACACACTCTCACCCACGCACACACACACACACACACACACACAACACACACACATACACACACACTATAAAACACACACACACACATTCACACACACACACACTAAAACACACACACACACACATTCCGCGGTATGTACTAAGAGTGCTCTGAAAGCTTATTTTTCTGCACCTAAATACTTCCGCCTTGTAAAAGCAGGTGTTAATCAAATTGCAGTTCAATGCCCAATAAGAGAACATTTCAAAGACAACAGAATCGCTTATTTAGAGCACCAGTTTTTGTGGTGAAAGTATTTGTAGCCTACTACCAAAAGCAACATTAACTTTCATTGGCCTTTCGAATGTCTTACTTTCACTTTCACGTCATTCACTTAAACTTTCCTACTTGCTAGATTTGACCAATCTTCCATAGCCTACGTGCTTCTCCCTGCTTGTTTACGTCTTATCATGTAGGGTATTATTTCATGATCGCTGAACGCTTGATTTTTTTAATGTTATCATCAGTTAACTTCATTCAACTGGCGCTTTGTATGTAGGCTGCCCATTCAGTTGTGGACGCTCAGAATTATGCTTATGGGCGGAGAAAGGCAGAGAAAGGCGCAGTTTACTCTAAGGATTGAACGATTGATAAATACGATGGAAACTTGGGTCTGATAGCAATTTAACCATGTGGGTGTCCATGATGCTGATAACGCTTACGCTCAAGAATAATGCGCATATCTGGCCCTCAGTGTAGTAACAGCAGAGCCAGAGACACACACACACACACACACACAGTTACACACATAGTGTAGTAACAGCAGAGCCAGAGACACACACACACACACACACACATAGTGTAGTAACAGCAGAGCCAGAGACACACACACACACACACACACACACACGCACACACATAGTGTAGTAACAGCAGAGCCAGAGAGTGGGTTACTGCAAGGCAGGACCTGTTTCTGACCTGACTGCAATCCGGGCTGAGTTCTTTTATCTTTGCTCTCGCTCTCTCTCTCTCT
>NC_063204.1:1947935-1970435 GCF_017589495.1 Alosa alosa
GTGGGAGGTGTTGTGGCGGCCAGTGTTTTATCGTAGGGTGGAGGTGTTGTCCCTGTGGCGGGCCGCAAGCCGCATCAGGTGGAGGTGTTGTCCCTGTCCCTGTGGCCACTGGCCTCGCTGCTCAAGGCCTCTCTGGCGCCAAGGGGCTGGGCTGGCTCGTGACTCGTGAGCAGTAGAGCATGGCCTCCTCCTCCAGCAGGGGGAAGCGCCGCCGATACTCCTGGTCCAGGAACGAGTTGGGCGACTCGGAGCCCTTGGCCATGGAGATGCTGTCCTGCACGTCCTCGCTCGGAAGGTTCCCCCTTTCGTCTCTGCAGCAACGACACAGAAAGCAGGTGTCAGTCATCCAGCCAGTCATTCAGTCATCTAGAGTGACACCTGTCATTCTCACTACCGAATCAGGAGTAGGCATTTTTAATATGTGCAAAACACTGCTTGCCTAAAGACAGACACAGGAAATACAGCCATGATCAATGACAGTGGCTTCAACCCTGTCGCATGTCTTACGTGGAACATACATTGCACCTTTACACAATGCAAATATAAAAAGGTATAGACACAAAATATCACAGAGTATGCAGTGCACTATAGCATGCCCATTCCCATCCCAGCTCATCCACCTCAGTTGAGGTGCAAATGATACCTCCTGCGGTGTGACAGGACAGGTACGAGTGGCTGTGAGTTACCTGGGAAAGTGAGGTGCGCACCTGGGTGTGTAGGGTTCGGAGGGAGGGGGCGGGATGAACAGGTCCTGGAGGGCGGAGCTGTCCCTCTTGGAGGGCGTGCTGATGGTGCTGGTGGGCGTGGCCGAACTGCTCGTGGGACTCTTGGGGGCCACTGGCTGCAACAAACAAACAAACAAACAAACATCACACGAGGATCAGTGGATATCCTGGACATCACACGTCACACGAGGATCAGTGGACATCCTGGACATTACACGTCACACGAGGATCAGTGGACATCACACATCACACGATGATAAGTGGGCATCCTGGACATCACACATCACACATGGATTATTGGACATCCTGGAAATCGCACATCACACATCAACATCACACAAGGATCAGTGGACATCCTGGACATCGCACATCAACATCACACAAGGATTATTGGACATCCTGGTCATCGCACATCAACATCACACGAGGATCAGTGGACATCCTGGACATCGCACATCAACATCACACGAGGATCAGTGGACATCGCACATCAACATCACACGAGGATCAGTGGACATCCTGGACATCGCACATCAACATCACACGAGGATCAGTGGACATCCTGGACATCGCACATCAACATCACACGAGGATCAGTGGACATCCTGGACATCGCACATCAACATCACACGAGGATTAGTGGACATCCTGGACATCGCACATCAACATCACACGAGGATCAGTGGACATCCTGGACATCGCACATCAACATCACACGAGGATGTTGTAGCTCTTTCCGCGGCGTTAGCACTGCAGCGAAAGGGCCGAACAATCCCATTGTATAAATCCTGTCTGTACTGACCACCAACCTCATTCGATTTGTAAGTAGCTTTAGCATTGTGTTGCTGGCATAATAATGATTCATTAATATGATAGACTTTTTGCGTAGGTCAGTGTTGTTATGAGATGAATCGAAGGTCATGGTTAGTAGTACAGTATATGGCAGACTTACAGTACATACTTCATGCGTTTAAAACCCTTATATATGCGTTTACACCCTTAACTATTTCAGGGGGCTTACTGGATTTTGGGCAATAGAACAACTGTCAAGAACTCAAAATGACAATTCACTGATGTGAGTGCCTCATATCACACACACACACACACACACACACACACAAAGCCCTCCCATTCTCCCTTGACAGTTAATGACACAGCTTCAAGTCCAGTTAAGTCCTACAGGTTCCAGGGGAGCACTATTTTCAAACTCTCTGAAATGGGACAGGCACATCTAATCTATAACTGAGGACATAAGAGAACGCTACTCCTGGGAGTAGCAACGTCACACGTCCCTTTCTACAATGGTCCACTTTTCTAGGACCATCGTCCGTCATGGGCATGAGTTGACCTCTGGTGGGCGGCTCCATGGAACACAAGCAACAGATCGTCTGTGGAGCACGGAGGCGGGTCATTGGCTCTCAGTTGCCCTTAAAGGGAGCAGCACTGTGCCAGAGATGGACTGAATACGCGTGGGCTCCATCCACGCAAATTTCTGCAAGCTTCCCAACTCAAAGCCTTTCCCTGACACTTACTGTAGGGTGCAACTAGTGTGCTTCCCAACTCAAAGCCTTTCCCTGACACTTAGGGTGCAACTAGTGTGCTTCCCAACTCAAAGTCTCTCCCTGACACTTAGGGTCAATTAGGAGCTGCAGAGCCCCAAAGCACTGCAATTGGGTGCCTTATCACTGGTTTCCTGATTAAAAGTGGTAATCACAAGACATTCCCAATCCACCCACATGCCAATAACACACAATAACACACACACAACACACACACACACACACACACAACAAAACTCACATCTTTCAGTTTGTTACACACACACACACACACAACAGCGCCATGAGCGCAAAGACACTTCTTTGCAACATCCAACATTGAAATGCTTCCTTTGGGAGCATGCATTTGCAAGTGAATTTTAATCCAGATATAAAGTAAAACTGTCCTAAACATATAAACATGCAAGACATATACACACAAAGTCATGGACACATGTAGAATCATTCAGTCTAAATTCATCTATCCTTTGGGCTAACATTTCTGAAGAATCAGACCAGGCCACTCCAAGACAATGGCTTTCTGTCAGGGTCACATGATCAAAGAGCAGATCGCTGCTGCAGCAGCCTCCATATCCCCTAGACGCCCTCGCCATTTGGCTGATACCTTAGCAACCTCCTCCTCAAGGCCAAACAGGAGTCAAGGCAAGAGCTCTAGATGGGCTTAGTGGACTTCAGATGTGTGGGCGGGTGTGTGGGTTTTGGATGGTGTTAGTTGGGGCCTTGACCACAATGAGGCAACGAGAGGCGAGGAAAGGTGGGTGGTTGTGATGTGGGGGTGAAGTGAGGGGGTCGGAGGGTGGTGAGGTGGGGGGGTCGGAGGGTGGTGAGGTGGGGGTGAAGTGGGGGGGTCGGAGGGTGGTGAGGTGGGGGTCAGTGTGCAGTGAGTCCTAGCCCCCGTGTGGTGGGGGGGTGGAGGGAGGTCGGAGGAGGATGGCATGGGGTCTCCTACCTGCAGGGCCAGGGGCTTCCATCGCATGTTCTTTAGTAAGGCGGGGGTGAGTTGCTCTGGGGACGCCAGCTGCTAGCCAGCCACGCCGGCAGGGGTCACAAGAGAGAGTTTACCAAGTTTTTCAACTGCCAGCCCACCTACAGCAACAAATACAGAGTCAAACACACATACACACACACACATACACACATACACACACACACACACGGAGTGTACAGTACAATACAGTACAATACAGCACTTCAATGCAGTCAGTGAGAAACCAGACAATAACATAAACAGACTGAGCTTAGCGGGCAGTTCAAATAGACCAGGAGGCACCTTGTGGGTCTCTTAAAGCATAACTCTCGCCAAAATGAATCCTAGGGTGTTTTTGTGAATGTACCCGAGTCAAACTTTCGTTTAACAGCATAATTATGTCCGAAGCGCCACTTTTAAGCTTGTACGCGTTGTCGTTTTCGGGGAAAAGAAAGGTTTTGAACAAGATTTTTCTGCTCGTCGCCATCTTACCAGTCAAAGAGTGAGTTGTCCAAAACCTTTCTTTTTAGTAAACTATGTGTACACTAACAATGTTCTCAATGCTCGAGTTCATGTGTAGAGAAAAAAAAGTGGCGCTTCGGACGTAATTATGCTTTTAAATGAAAGTTTGACTGAGGTACATTCACAAAAACACCCTAGGATCCATTTTGGCGAGAGTTATGCTTTAAGAGACAGCTCAGCCATGCCCATTCTGCATGCATATTATATAAATCTAATTTGGTGGCAACACCATCGGGCGTGAGGATAAGCCACGCGAGGCAAACGAAAGTGATGAAAACACTGCAAAAAAAAAACACTTCCGCCCACAAACACATACTTGCAAACACAAAAGACTCATGCACGATGCACACACACACTCACACACACATACACACACTCATTTCACACACACACACACACACATACACACACACACTCTTCAATCACACACACACACACACTCATGCATGAGTGACTAAGCCAACAAAATTTACCAAATCTAATCACACAACTACTTAGCAGCAGGCAAATAAAGATTTGCATGCACAGACAACACATCCATCATTCATGACACTGTCTTCACAAACCCCTCTACAGAGGTACACAAGGACACCCTCTATACACACACACTGTCTTCTTCACAAACCCCTCCACACTGGTACACAGGACACCTTCTACACACACACTGTCTTCACAAACCCCTCCACACAGGTACGGGTCACAGGGACATGAGATGGGCTGGGACAGTATGTTCTTATGACTTTTATCCGGATTATAACTCTCCTGGGGAGTCTTTGAGGAAACACACACTTCAAACTCACCCACTGTGCACATGTCTCAAATCTATGTGTGCAGTGTCATTGCCATTCCACATGTGTTCACAATTATGGCAAACGTCATCCTTCGTGTACAGACGATTTTTGTTTGTGAGATTGGCGTCGGCTGCCTTGAATGGTTCTAGTGACTTTTGCTGTCCAGAACCCTCTGTCCACATGAGCAGTGTGACCCTTGTAATGTGTGTGTGTGTGTGTGTGTGTGTGTGTGTGTGTGTGTGTGTGTGTGTGTGAGTGTGTGTAATATGTGTCACACGTTAGCAAAGCGGTGGGCAATTACGCAGCTGCCAGCGAGGTGATTAATGGAGGATTAATGATGGTGTGTCTCTGTTGATCTTTTAGTGTGAGAAGACAGCAAACACTCAGCCACTCAGCTTTGGCGTGTCCCATCAGGTACGTACACACACACACACACACACACACACACACACACACACACACACACACACACACACAATACACCTTCCCAAGACCTTCCCAACAAGAGAATACACACACACACAGTCTCGTTGATGATGAATGCAAGCCCAGGGAAAATGACAAAGGGTTAAAGGGTCTGAGCAGCAGTCCGGTGGGTCAAAACCTCAAGCAAGATTCACCCGGATATACTTTCCACTGAAAACTGTCAAAAAAATAGCAATGCTTTTCCTATTAACATAAATACTAATACAACTGGATTTAGTTGTTGCAAAAGTGTACATCAAACACATCCAGTACTGATACATCATGACCATTCTGATATCTCCCACAATATCGTCTTGGGCACTGATTTCCGTAGCAGAGTGACACGCAGGCAAACAACCTTAGTGTAGGCAATCATGAAGAAAGACCTTATAAATGTCCTAAAGCAACAATTAGAGAGAATATGTCCCAGCAACATTTATGTTCAGTAGTGGGTTTCGCAGCCTTGACCCTGAGCTTGCCATCACTTTCTCCAGTGTTCACTGTCCAGCAACGCGCCAGCACACAGACAGACATGCATACAGCAAAGCACTGCACTCACAGCTACACAGACAAACACCTGGATGGTGTGTCGACACACAAGTATAGTACAGATGAATAAGATGAGTACAAATGACTACAGATGAGTACAGATGAGTAGAGTACAGATGAGTACAGGTGAGTACAGATGAGTACAGGTGAGTACAGATGACTAGAGATGAGTAGAGTACAGATGAGTAGAGATGAGTACAGGTGAGTACAGATGAGTAGAGAGTCATCTGTACTCATCTGTACTCACTTGTACTCATCTCTAGTCATCTCTACTCTACTCATCTCTAGTACAGATGAGTACAGGTGAGTACAGATGAGTACAGATGAGTAGAGTACAGATGAGTACAGGTGAGTACAGATGAGTGAGCACAGATGAGCAGAGAGAGCACAGATGAGAGATACAGATGAGCACAGATGAGCACAGATGAGCATTTATGAGTAGAGATGAGCAGAGCAGATGAGCATTTGCAGCACAGATGAGTACAGAAGTGAGTAGAGATGAGCACAAGACGAACAGATGAGCACAGACGAGTGACAGGTGAGCACAGAGCAAGATGAGAGCGGCCACGAGGTGAGCACAGATGACTACAGATGAGCATACATTGAATACAAGATGAGAAAGAGATGAGTAGATGAGTACAGAGATGAATACAAGATGAGTGAGTACACAGATGAGCACAGGGTGAGCACATTAGCATGAGTAGAGATGAGACAGATGAGTAGAGATGAGTACAGATGAGTAGAGATGAGTACAGGTGAGTAGAGATGAGTACAGGTGAGTAGAGATGAGTACAGATGAGTACAGATGAGTACAGGTGAGTAGAGATGAGTAGAGATGAGTACAGATGAGTACAGGTGAGTAGAGATGAGTACAGATGAGTACAGGTGAGTACAGATGAATTGAGATGAGTACAGGTGAGTACAGATGAGTAGAGATGAGTAGAGATGAGTACAGATGAGTAGATCAGCAGCATTGAGAGGAGGAGGAGGAGGAGGAGGAGGAGGAGGAGCACAGAGGATGGGGGCACTCACCACAGTCTGATGGTTAACCTGGATCACTTCATCTCCTGCATGGATCTTCTTTACAGCTGTCAGAAGAGGCGACTACATCACAACACACACAATAACACACACACAATAACAATACAATAAAGATAATTAGAACTATTACTGGAGTGTAAATGACATTCTGCTTCATATAATTACCTCCCACGAAACAAAACTAAACAAAATCAAAAAATGAAAAAATGTGGCACTCTTGTCTATTTTCTATATAACTAATTTGTGTGTCAACCGGCAACATTTCTTATCAAGCTCTCTGTGTTAGAATGTCATGATTTGGCTGCAGTGTGCAGCCTACAGCCTATAGAGGAGTCATGTGCAGTATGTAGAGGAGTCATGTGCAGTATGCAGCCTACAGCCTGTAGAGGAGTCATGTGCAGTGTAGAGGAGTCATGTGCAGTATGTAGAGGAGTCATGTGCAGTATGTACTACAACCTGTAGAGGAGTCATGTGCAGTATGTAGAGTAGTCATGTGCAGTATGTACTACAACCTGTTGAGGAGTCATGTGGGGAAAAGAACCCTTTCTAGACCTGATCTGGAATTTGACAAAGTCAGCAAATACTGTTTGGTAAGTAAACACCTGAGAGAGAGAGATAGACAGGAGCAGGGGGCACCCACCCACACATGCAAACACAGGGCTAAGGAGAGAGAGAGAGAGAGAGAGAGAGAGAGAGAGAGAGAGAGGGGAGATGAAGAGAGAGAGAGATAAAGAGAGAGAGAGAGAGGGGGAGATGAAGAGAGAGATAGAGAGAGAGAGAGAAAGGGGGAGATAAAGAGAGAGAGATAAAGAGAGAGAGAGAGAGAGAGAGAGAGAAAGGGGGAGATAAAGAGAGAGAGATAAAGAGAGAGAGAAAGGGGAGATGAAGAGAGAGATAAAGAGAGAGAGAGAGAGAGAGAGGGGGAGATGAAGAGAGATAAAGAGAGAGATAAAGAGAGAGAGAGATACTATATATGAAGATGGACAGATAGAGGAGAGGTGGGAGGGAATTGAAAGGCATGAGGGATGAAAGAGCAGTACCATTAGCCCAAATACACAAATAATAATCATCAACACAATACAGACAATAATAATAATAATACTATCAACTAAAGGCAAATTAAGTTTTCCACGGCAGCTGATGCTGCTATCAGGTGCCCCCGTGTCTCATTAATGCGGTAGATTGTATCGTTAGCCCTCCTGCCCCAGTGATACGCAGGCTGGCGGCGCCAGTGGACTGATGGGCAAGGCTTCATTAAAGAATCACCCAGCTTGACACACACACACCCAGCTTGACACACACACACCCAGCTTGACACACACACACACCCATCTTGACACACACACACCCAGCTTGACACACACACACCCAGCCTGACACACACACACCCAGCCTGACACACACAATTAAACGCGGCTCAGCTCAGCACAGCGCAGCGCAGCCAAGACACTCCAAATGAGATGATGTCCAAATCGCCTTTTGATTCCCATATCTGAATCGCAAGTACTCAATATGCTCACAGCATGGACATATTTATGAACGTGGCTGCTGTACATACAGTACATAGGTGGACATATATACATTCACTCAAATGCAAGACCTCAGGCTTTAATCCGAAGGGTGAGTTCATGGATTCCCGTCATGGTAAATCTGTCTCAGATAATTATTCTGTCCATGTCAAGGACATATATCATTTTTTCATTCAACCCATTCTATTTTTTTAGTTCACGATTCTCATACATTTAATGAGCTGTTATGTAGTTTATCATATTTATTATGTCAACCTAGTCACATCTTACTTCAGTGATTAAATCCAGAGGCCTCTGGACTCTGGATTTAAGACTAAGCTTAGTTCTTTAAAACTCTCAGCTCTCGAGCTGCCATGGTGTATCCTTAAAAGTCACTGCGTCCTGACGTGTGTGTGTGTGTGTGTGTGTCTGTCATCCAGCACAATGCCTGCCGTTCCCTAATGGATGTCTAGCCACAGGGAGGGACCCCTGTGCCTGGGCCTCTCTCTCTCTCGGACTCTCTGCAGATGCCAGACTACACACCCTGCGTCTGGGCGATCCGTTGGGCCTGAAAAAGCCTCCCTTCCAGTGCAGGAGCTCCGAGTTCTCGCTGTGGCGTGGTGACAAGTGTGTAGTTTAGGAGTTGTCATTTTTCCTTACTAAGAGTAGGTCTGAAAGGCTTTGTGAATAACTTTTAAGAGAAAACTCCTAGCTAAAATCTTTTAGTGCGATTTAGGAGTAGGCTACTCCTAGTGGTAAGATAAAAGGCTTTGTGAATACGGCCCCAGAGCAGTAGATAAAACAGAGTGGCGACACTCCCATAGACTTCCATAGGAAACAATGGCGGCGCTTTTTCCCGGCTACTTCCAGTGTACGCACGTTCAAGACCTAATCAAATCAGATATCAATTCATGAAAATACACAGACCCCAAATCATACAAACCCATATCATTTCTTTCATTCTCTGTCTCTAATTATGAAGTGAGGGTGTCTGGCAAAAGGCCTACAGTACAGTATGATTGTGCTGCTTCTGAGGCTGGATATTTGACTGCATTAAGTGAGGGTTTGAAGAGGTTAAATGCGTATGTATAAACCTCTCTCTGTCTCTCTCTCATCTCCTCCTGAGCAAGGCGTGACATTTGGAGAGTCTTACCCCTTCCGTGGTCCCTGTGATCACATGCAGGCCGTCATACGTCGACTTAATGTACATGCCCTACAAGAGAGGAGAAATGGGGTAAGCAGCAGTGTCTTAAATTATACATGCCTAATAGTGGCAGATACACATGCACACACACACACACACACACACACACACACACACACACACACACACACACAAACATACACTCCGCCACACAGATTGACACGGGACACACACACACACAATAACACTACAGCATACAGCAACAACATTAGAGAAGCAGGATTCCATCTACACTAGAGCTGGTTTTATTTCTAGAGGTTTTAATCAGCACTTTGTCCTCAGTGCCCTCAAGTATGAGTGGAGCAGAACGTGTATGTGTGTGTGTGTGTGTGTGTGTGTGTGTGTGTGTGTGTGTGTGATGAGTGGAGCAAAGCGTGCTGTCTGCAGGGAGAGAGAGCACTGTGTCAAGGATGCTACTCAAATCCCCATGTGGGAGCAGCATTAAAATGTACGCCCACTCTTACCTTCATTGATGGAGACACACACACACATAAAGACATGACATTGACACACATCATAACAATGATACTAACACAACACAGTACATTTGTGCACAACACTTTACACCTACATCTACATATTTACATGTGCATTTGCCACCAAAATGTACTCTTTTTGTACAAAGTGGGACTTTACCCTGAGTGTGTGCTTGCACGCGTGAATGTCCGTGTCCGCAGGGTGTGTGTGCGCGCAGGCATGCGCTGGTGTGCGATAACCCGTGTGTGCGTGTGTGTGTCTCCGTGTGTGTGTGTGCATGCATGTGTGTGTGCGTATGTCTCCGCAAAAAAAGCGTGTGTCTCTGTGTGTGTGTGTGTGCATGTGTGTGTGTGCTGCAGGTTCCATGTGCGGCAGGTTCCGGGTGCGCGCAGGTGTGAGAGAGAGAGAGAGAGAGAAGAGTAGGCGTGTGTGTGTGCGCAGGTGTGTGCCGTGTGTGTGTGTGTGTGTGTATGTCTGTCCGCGAGCTGAAACTCACCAGTCCCTCGGTTGGCTTGATGTTGGATAGTTGGACCACCTCCAGATGAGCAGACTGAGACACCAGCGGGTCGGACGACAGCGAGATGATGTGGTCACACACTCCTGACAGTGTTTTACACTACACACACGCACACACACACACAGACAGAGAGAGAGAGAGAGACTCAGTGCGATGGCATAGCAAATGTGGCAAATATCTGAAATTGTTTTTAGTGTATATAGCCTACAGCAATAGTAATATTCACACACACACACCACACACACACCACACACATACAGTAATATTCACATCATCATACACCACACACAGTAATGCAAAAAATATAAGGAAAAAAAAAGAAATGGGATCATTTTAAAAGTGGATATTTTAAATCCAAAGGTGTTTTGTTCCCATAATTGCCCATTTTATTCTCTCATTGGAACAGCTGCTGCATGAGAAACGAGAGACAAGGAGCCACTGAGAGATCAGCTGCTGCATGAGAAACGAGAGACAAGGAGCCACTGAGAGATCAGCTGCCACAGTAGACAATCAGACAGAGATGAGTGTGTGAAGTCTCTCAAGCTTACACAAGCTTACCTGGAGTGACAGGGCAATGTGACGCGCTACGTTCTTTTTTTTTTTAAAGTCAACTTCACGGCTAGACTGGACTTTGATCTCTGCTCTGGCTGGACCAAACGTCCAATCGCATCGCGGACAAAGGTCAGTGTGCTAACGGTTTTCTTTGTGCTTTACAACACTTGTATATGCGAGCTGGCATATGGTTAAGTGAGGTTGGGCATGCTGTTGGGTGGTGATTAACATATGGTAGTGCTCTTCTGGGCATATGTCTGTCTGTTGTTGGCATATGTTTATTAGCTGCTTGGCATATGCATGTAGAAGGGCAATGGTTGGCATTGACATCAGTTCACATAAACGTCCCAACACACAACTGAACTGACTGTGTTTGGTGGAGGTGTTATCAGGAACGCTACCTCTTTAGAAAGCCTACATCCCTCTCTCTCACTCAATCTCCCTTACACACACACACACACACACACACACACACACACACACACACACACACACACACAGAATCCCCACTGCTTTAGTCACATAACCTCTCACATATTAAGAGTAAAAGGAGAAAGGTTTACACTGCATGCATTAGAAATGGAGCACACATACTGTACCCCCACACACACACACAGCATGCATTAGAAATGGAGCATACATACTGCACTTCCCACACACACACACACACACACACACACACACACACAGCATGCATTAGAAATGGAGCACACATACTGTACCCCCCCACACACACACACACACTGCATGTATTAGAAATGGAGTACACATACTAAAATTTCCCCACACACATTACACACACACACACACAGCATGCATTAGAAATGGAGCACACATACTGTACCCCCATTACACACACACACACACACACACACACACACTGCATGCATTAGAAATGGAGCACACATACTGTACCCCAACCCCCCCCTCCCCCCCCACACACACACACACACACACACACACACACACACACACTGTATGCATTAGAAATGAGCACAACATACTGTAATACCCCCAACCCCCCCCACAATAATAATACACACACACACACACACACTGCATGTATTAGACATGGAGCACACATAATACTGTACCCCCCACACACACACACAGCATGCATTAGAAATGGAGCACACATACTGTACCCCCCCCCCCCCCACACACACACACACACACACTGCATGCATTAGAAATGGAGCACACATACTGTACCCCCCCCACACACACACACACACACACACACACATGCATTTTTTAGAAATGGAGCACATACTGTACCCCCCCCCCCCACACACACACACACACACACACACACTGCATGCATTAGAAATGGAGCACACATATGGAGCACCCTTACACACACACACACAAACACACACAAACACACACACTGCATGCATTAGAAATGGAGCACACATACTGTACCCCCCCCACACACACACACACACACACAGCATGCATTATAAATGGAGCACACATACTGTACCCCCACATATTTTTGACCTTCAGCTTTGATACATCTCAAGGGGCTTTTAGTGTTCGAGGGCCAGTGTGGATGCTGCATTTGATCATCTAAATTCTATTCCTGGTCTCTTCTGTAGACTCAACAGGGTCAACACTAGTCCACCATCAGCACTACTCCTTTGGTGCTGCCATTTAGTTTGACGAGCCAGACCCACATTGACATGTAGGGTCTGGGCACTCACCGCTTGCAGTGCTCAGTCCGAGGGGGGATAATCGTTGTCTTTCAAATTCCCCTCTGCACTAATAGGACAGCTTATGAGTCCCATGCGCTTCCTACCAGCCGAGCTAGTTGGCAGTTCAAACTTTTGCCAAATTAAAAAAACAAGCTAACTCGTGTCACACTGTTGGCCAACAGCAACATCCATCTTTCTTTTGTTTTCAAGTAGCAGGGAATTCAAGCCAAAACGCTGCAACTCTGCTATCAATCATTATGTTAAGAGTTTCAGGACAGAACGATTCTATATACACGATTTGATTGGCCTTGATAGACTTGTTACACGTGTCATTTGATTAGTGCACTGATAGACATTTGCTATTTCACCATGAGGATGTGCTCCAGATTTCTAGGGATCTGATCACATTTTTAATCCCTCCTTTAATTTATTTCTTCCTTCCTTCCTTCCTTGACTACTCCTTTCCTTCCTTTCATTCTTCCTCCTCCTTCCTTCCTTTCCTCCTTCCTTCCTCCTTCTTTCCTCCCTCCCTTCCCCTTTCCCTTCCCTCCCTCCCTCTTCCTTCTCCCCTCCTCCTCCCTCCCTCCATCCTCCCCTCCCTCCCTCCTCCCTCCTCCCTCCCTCCCTCCTCCCTCCCTCCCCTCTCCCCTCCCCTCTCCCTCCCTCCCCTCCCTCCCTCCTCCCTCCCTCCCTCCCTCCCTCCCCCCTCCCTCCCCTCCCTCCCTCCCTCCCCTCCCTCCTCCCTCCTCTCCCTCTCTCCTCCTCCTCCCCTCCCTCCCTCCTCCCTCCCTCCCTCCACATTCCCTCCCTCCTCTCCCTCCTCCTCTCCTCCTCCCTCCTCCTCTCTCCTCTCTCCTCCCTCCACGCTAAGACTTGCTGGTGTCTCTTGCCTCTTCGCCTTCCTTGCTGGGCTGTTGCCTCAGCGTGGACTCACCTTCCAGAAGCTGCCCAGTCTAAAGCCTGAAGCCCTCAGGATTGGACATGAATCCAGCCCACCCACTGACGTTGAGGCAGTGCCTGGAGGCTCCCCTGGTAACAATCACCGATGACAACAGGACTTGTTACTGTGCTGCCTGAAGCCACGATCAGGCCAGTCAGTTTTAATGGTCAACAGTTTCCATGGAGCCAGACAGGGCCCTTTCAGGCTTGAAGAAGCGCAGATGGCCAGTGGACGTGTGGAGCACCATGGGACAAGCGTGCGCTGTGAGCTGGGCAGCCTAAGGGACCGCCAGGGGTTTAGCTCTGGGTGTGTGTGTGTGCCAGGGGTTTAGCTCTGGGTGTGTGTGTGTGCCAGGGGTTTAGCTCTGTGTGTGTGTGTGTGTGTGTGTGTGTGTGTACATCCGCATCATAATGAAAATCTGCCCTTTCTCCCTCTCTCATTTCCAGTCATGAGTCATACTGTTGTTCTGTGTCCGTTTGCAGGGAAATCTGATTTAGAGGGATTGTCTCTCCTATAGTATGTGTGGCTGTGTAGCAGGACAGCGTCCACACACACGCACGCACACACGCACGCACACACGCACGCACGCACCCATGCACGCACACACACACCACACACACACACACACACACACACACACCACACATACACACAAGAGTCACGAAGAGCTTTATCCACCTTAAGCTGTTCATCTAAAAATCTGCTGTGAGATTTAAAGGCCTGTCAGGGAGAGAGACCCCTGCAGGTGCCATGTGGCCCCAAGAGAGCCAGCGCGTCTCTCCGCGCCACCCACACATGACACCGGCTCCACGGAATAAAAACACTTTTCAAACAACTTCTGTTTTGCTGCTGGGACATGCTCATAAAGCTGTGTGTGTGTACCTGTGTGTATGTGTGTGTGTGTGTGTGTGTGTGTGTGTGTGTGTGTGTGTGTGTGTGTGTGTGTGTGTGTGTTTCTGCTCTGCTGCTGGGACATGCTCATAAAGCTGCTCCTGCATCTGTGATATTGAGTGCGACACTAAAAACCTACACTGGCGCTTTGAAAACAAGCAGCTTTGTGCGGCACAAAAGCTTTGTGCTTTTTAAGGGTTTAGCAGTGAGTACTGGTTAATACATTGCTTTCCTTTATTAAGCAGCTTCTCTTCGCCGTATTCACCTATGAAACATAAACAGGGAGGTATTATTTAATATTCATTCATTCACTAGTGGAGAAATATTCAGAGGGAGCCTCGGAGACTTGGCTGGGTGGCTGCGATGGGTAAGCGGTCTTATTTATTGCTCCAGAAAATCTATGGCGATATTGTGATTCTGGCAGATCTGAGATCCCATGAAAGTGAACTACCCAAGCGCCACAAGAACGCGGTGGTCTTGGACACAGAGTTGGGGACTGGGTGCGAAAAGGATTTTAAAATGGGTATGGGTTGTTTTGTTTTAAGCCTTCCTCTATATTTTGTTTCTGTAATGTCTGACTGTGCCATTGACTGTGCCGTTTGACTATGCCTGGTTGAGTGAGATTTAGAGCTGAACACAAGGAGTTCACATGGTCTTCCTCCACCTCCTCTTCCTCCACCTCCTCTTCCTCCACACTCCTCTTCCTCCACCCTACTCTTCCTCCACCCTACTCTTCCTCTTTCCACCTCATTTCCTCCACCTCCTTTCCTTTCCTCTTCCTCCACCTTTTCCCTATTTCCCTCCACCCTCCTTCCTCCTCCATCTCCTCCACCTTTCTTTTCCTCCACCCTCCTTCTTCCTTTCATTCTTCCTTTTCCTCCTCCACCCTCCTTTTCCTTTCCTTTCCTCCCTTCCTCTTCTCCATCCTCCTCTTCCTTCCTTCCATCTTCCTTTCTTTCTCTTCTCCATTCCCTCTTTTGTTTGGTCTCTGCTTTATTCTTTATAGATCATATTTCTGACACTTTTATTGATGGTTCTGTTTTTCTTAGCCTACCACACAGTCCACCGTTTCAGAGTGCATGATGTGTTGTTTATGTCTGTGTGTATGTGTGTTTACCCCATCAGCCTGTGAGGAGGCTTCCAGACATTGAGCGAGGGGGGGTGTAATGTGCCGGTGGCTCACAGGCTTCATGAGGTATTTTATAGCTTGTGATTCTAAATGACAGCTGCCTGCCCAGCAGTCTGTGGCAGCAGTGGCGCTGGTGGTGGCAGCAGGGGAGGAGCGGACAACCAGAGAGGAAGCAGAAAGCCTCCCCCACCCCCATCCCCCATCTCTCCTCTCATCCCTCTCTCTCCCTCCCCCACCTCCCCCATCCCCCATCTCTCCCCTCCCCACCTCTCTCCCTCTATAATTCCTGTCCCCCCCATCTCTCTCCCCCACCTCTATCCTCCATCTCCTCCCTCCACCTCCCCATACCCCCTCATCCCCCATCTCTCCTCCCCCATCTCCTCCCTCTCACCTCATCCCCCACCCCATCCCCATAATTCTCATCCCCCACCCCCATCTCTCCTATCCCCTTCTATCTCTCTCTCTCATACCCTCTAACTTCTATCTCTCCCTCTATCCCTCACCCTCTCCTCTATACCTCCCCATCCCCATCTCTCATCTCTCTCCTCCTCTCATCCTCTATCTCTCTCCTCTATACCCCCCATCCCCCATCTCTCCTCTCATCCCCCATCTCTCCCCCATACCTCCCCATCCCTCTACCTCTCTATCTCTCCCCCACCTCATCCCTCCATCATCTCCCTCCCCACCCCCATCCCCCATCTCCCCCATCTCCCCATCCCCCACCCCCATTCCCTCCCTCTATAATCTCCTCACCTCTATCTCACCTCCCCCATAATCTCTATCCCCCATCTCTCCCTCTCATCTCTATCCCTCACCTCTATCCTCCCCCATAATTCCTCTATCCTCTATCCCCCACCTCTCTATCTCTCTCCTCTATACCTCCTCATCCCCCATCCCCCATCTCCCTCTATACCTCCTCATCTCCTCCCATCTCCTCATCTCTCCCTCTCCCATATCCTCCCATACCCCCCATCTTCCATACCTCCCCCATCTCCCCCACCTCTCATCTCCATTTCACCTCTCATCCCCCATCTCTCTCTCCCCCACCCTCTCTCATCTCATCCTCCACCCTCTCTATCTCCTCCATAATTCCCCATCCCCCATCTCCCACCTCTATAACTTCCCCATCCTCTATCTCTCCTCCCCCATCTCTATCCCCCACCCCCTCTATCCTCCTCCATACCTCCCATCCCTCTATCCCTCTCTCTCTATCCTCTACCCTCTCTCTCCCTCCATACCCCTCATCCCATCCCCCTCATCTCCCCCATACCTCCCCTATCCTCCCATCCCCCATCTCTCCCTCTCCCTCCATATCCCCTTCCTCTATACATCTCATCTCCCCATACCCCCCATCTCCCCTCACCCTCTCCCCATCTCTCACCCCTCCCCATCTCCATCTCCCCCATACCTCCCCTCATCCTCCCATCTCTATCTCTCCCCATCTCCTCTATACCTCTCTATCCTCTCTCCCTCCCTCCTCTCCCCCATATCTTCCTCTATCCTCCCTCACCTCCCCCACCTCCCCCATCTCTATCTCTCTATACCTCTATATCACTCTTCTTATACCTCCCCAATTCAACTCAATTTCAATTAATTCAAGTGAGCTTATTAGCATGGCAAATATTTTGCATTACAAAGCAGAACATTTAGACATACATTTACATAAGAATGCTTGGAATACAGTACATGTGGCAAATAGATCGCATCCAAGATTAACAAACTGGGTATTATGTGTGTGTGTGTGTGTGTATGTGTGTGGCGTGCGTGTCGTGTGCATGTTCGCGTCGCATTGGCTCATGTATGTATGGTGTTTGTCTGTGGCATTATATAGATAGGTGCCATATAAAAGTAATAATTATTTAATTATTTAACCACTGTCCCTTGCCCTATGGCATTCTGTAGCGTATTTGGCAGTAAGATTTGTCCCTGCTGTCAGTATGACTGCCATTATTTCTTGTTTTTCTAAATTTCTGAACCCTGGGATTTAGGCTTGTAAGCCTGTCAAAGTATGATTTTACGTATAGTTGTATATTTCTCACGGTGAAGAAGAAAGTGCACCTCAGTCTCAACCTCACCTGTTCACATGATGACCACATATTCTTTGCTCTCTTGGCAGCCAGGATTTTCTCAGTCTGCCCCTTTTCTATGGTTAGACTGTGGTCACTGGAGTCTGTATTTGGTCAGGATCTGTCTCTGCTTTATATCTTTAACAGTAAAGAGATATTCTTCAAATTGGTATTCAGATTTTATTGACCCGGTAACATTCTAATTTGCTTTGTTTTTTTTTCTCCTTTTTGCCAATGTTCCAAAATATTTTCTTTAGATTCTTGAATGATCTTGTGGTGTTCAGTTTGAAAGCAGCACTTGTCTGAGAGAAGTTATTAATGTTTGTTAGGGGAGATTAGTTAGTCTCAGTACAAGCTGACTCAGAGGACTCTTCAGGGTTCAGATCTTGAGTTTTTTACTGCATTAAAATGCAGTGTGTCCAGTAGGACTTGTTTGGAGATGCATCCAGAATTTGAGGGGCTCTTTTTTTGCATGTTGATGGCCAATGGGAATCTGCCTAGTTCTACCCTGCATGCATTGTTTGGTTTTGGATTGATTTTAAGATCAATGCGGCAGAACTCTGCATGTAGGCTTTCTATAGGATGTTTGTCCCATCTAGTGTAGCTATGCTCACTAAGTGGACCCCATTCCTCACTTCCGTTACAAGCGCAAATGGGCTGGATTACACAGTCAAATATTTTGCACCAAATTTTATTGTATTGTATGTTTATGTTCAATGTCTTTTTTATTGCATATAGGGCTCTGCAAGCTTTTTCTTTTAGTGCATTCCACTGCCATGCTGAAACTCCCGACGCAGTCATAATGAAGCCAAGCTAAGTGTACTGCATCATTAATGCTCTAGACAGTGCTGCCTAGATGAAATAGTATCTGTGTTCCTGACATCTGGGCTTCTTTTGGAAAATCATGATATTTGTCTTTTTTAGATTTACTGTCAGGGCCCAGTGCGACAGTATTTCTCTAACAGGTCCAGGTGCTGCTGTAGCCCCCCTGTGCAGTGGGAGACACCAGCACCAGGTCATCTGCATAGGAGGAATTTGATTTCTTTCTCATGTAAGAGCAAGGCCAGGGAGCTGTAGACTGGTCCAACTGCACGTAACTCATTGATGTAGATATTGAACAGTGTTGGACTGGGGCTACAGCCCTGCCTTACTCCTCTTTTTTGTGAAGGATTCTGTAATTCTGTAAGCCAATTTTCTACAGTGTTTTTGTTTTCAGAATACATTGTCTTTATTAACTGGTATACTTTACCCCTACACCACTTTGTAAAGTTTATAATATAATCCCTCATGCCAAATTGAATCAAATGATTTTTGAAATCAACAAAACAAGCAAATATTTTTCCTTTTTTTTGTTTGGTTTACATGTTTAATTATTAGGGTGTGTAGGGTGTAAATGTAGCTAGTCCGTAGTCTTGATAATTTGGGGAGAAATCCGATTTGATTTTTTTTGCTCAGGACATTGTGCTCCATAAGGAAGGTTACAATTCAATCATTGAGAATAGTGTTAAACAACTTCCCCAGACTACTGTTCACACAAATGCCTCTGAAATTATTAGTGTCCAATTTATCTCCACTCTTGTATATGGGTGCTAATAAATCCTTGGCTCCAGATGTCAGGAAAACAGCTCAAACTTAAGGTGAGGTTGAATAGTTTGGGCATTGCTCTTTGCAGCTCAGGGTGCTGTTTTTTTAATAGCAAGCAGCAATGAGGGGGGCAAGCAGAATAGGCGGAGTAGCCCGCGGTGAAAAGATAGAACTCAGCAGACACCCCGGGATCAACAGGGCTGAAAAACAGGGCTGAGTATTGCCACCGCCTCCGCCAGCCAGCCCCCCACCTAATCACCCCAGCCCGTCCCAGCCCCGTCCTGCCCTGTCCTGCTCTTGCATTGCGCATTAAATTAACTGGATGGAACATGTTGTCATCAGTTTCACATCAAAAAAATAAAAAATTTGATAAAACACATCAGCAACTACATCAAAATGCAATATTGCTAATTGCAGCACCCCTACAGGTCAAAGGTCACCAAATGTTTTGGCGTCCTCCTAATGGGGTCATGAATATATGCTGGTAAGTTTGGTTATGATACATAGCAGGGTTGCTGAGATATGAGCTCTCTTAATTGCAAGATAACATTCAAGTTTATGATGTTGGGTTTTAAGTGATTTCATCCAATATGATATATATTTTTCTTTTCTATGATACAATTTGGAAGGATTTTTTTTGCTAATTGAATTGAATCTTTTTTTTAGTTTTGGACATTGTCAAATTAATTAGAGTGGTGCTGTGCATAATAATGAATTGATTTAGGGGACTCTTCTCTATATTTAATTCGGTGCTTTTTAGGGCTTTATAATGTATTGAATTGGGGTCGCTAAATTGTATGTTTCCAAAATTTTAGAATTGCCCTGCAGCCATTATGCGGGGTATTTCTGTGAGCTTTCATAATGTTTGTGCAGAAATCCGTGTGCAGGGCTTCAATTGGGTGTTTCTCCCAATCCGCAAAATCATATCTTGAAAGTGGTCCCCATATTTTGCACCCATAGAGGGCAATAGGTTCAATGACTTGCATGAAAAAGTTCAACCATATTCGTATGGGTACGGAGCATTTCTCTCTCCATGTCTGTCTCTGTTTCCCTTTCTTCTCTCTCTATCCATCTCTTTTCCTCCATCTCTCTCCCTCTCTCTTGTCCACCCCACCAAACAGGCCAGTGACTGATTCTGTGATTCTCCGGATCCGACGCCAGCGCACTCTCCGCTAGTAAGTATCCGAGCTCTCCGCGCTAGTAAGGATCTGGCATCGCGCGCTCTCACGCTAGTAAGGATCTGGCATCGGCTAAGTATCTGGCATCAGCGGCTCTCTCCAGCTGGTAAGGATCGGCGGCTCTCCGCATAGTAAAGCGATGCGCCTCTCCGTAAGAATCAGCGACTCTCCGCGCTAGTAAGGCACTTATCTCATGCTAGTCAAGGATCTGGCATGGCGCTCTCCGCTAGTAAGATCAGCTCTGCTCTCGCGCTAAGTAGGATCGCAGCGCTCTCCGCTAAAGCAGGATCGGGCATCAATCCTGTGTCTCCAAATGGCACGCCGCCCTCTCCGCATCGCACGGCTACTCTGGTGTGCGCCATATTGATTGACTAAAACAAAACAAAAGCGCCCGTCGTTATCTCATCTCCATAAATCTGAAAAGCGAGTGTTTGTGATTGGGCCTCTGGGCTCCCGAGAGCCAATGTTTACACTTCATCTGGCAGCGTGGGATATGTGGAGACGCTAATATTGGTTGACACAGAGCTCAATTAGTGCAGAACTCTAAATGTCACAAGGACTTTCAATCCAGATAGGAAAGCAGCAGAGATGCATCAGTGCACTGCAGAGACCAGGGAGAAAGGGAGGGATGGACAGAGAAAGAGAGGGAGAGAGAGAGAGAGAGAGGGAGGAGAAAAAAGGTAGAGGAAAGGTGATGAGTACTGCAAAAGGAGTGAAGAGCTTACCACATGGAGGATTTTATTTTCTGTTTCGTAGACAGTGCAATCCTGCAAGAGAGAGAGAGAGAGAAGAAAGAGAGTGGTGCAAGTTAGTCAGGAAAGAATATGTGAAATTATTCACTGCTGGGAACACACACGCATGCACACACACACACACACACACACACACACACACACACACACACATTCACACTCTCTCTATTGTGTCTTTCCTGTTGCACAGTATCAATGCTAGTGAAAGAACAAATGTGCTCCTATCCAAAGGCAGTGCAACATCTAAACACTTACACAAAAATAAAACACACCCACACATACACACACACACCCGCCCGCAACACACACACACACACACACTGGGGCACTTAAAGTGTATTTTTTAAACTCCACCTCATCATAAACCTCTTCATAAAATTGGTATCCTTTCAGAATTTCTTCCATTCTTTTTCTCTCTCTTGCTCTCTCTCTCTCTTGTTCTCTCTCTCTCTCTCTTTCCCTCTGGCGCTCCGTCTAGCTACATGGAAAACCAGTAAAGTCTCTTTATAAAAGTACGAGGCTGATTCGGTAGTCATGTGCAACAGGGCAGAGACAACAGAGTCAACACTAATCCTGGCAGACTGACTATCTGTTGGTGGATGGATCATTTAAAACAGCAACCTATGGAATACAATGGAGAATTTGATTCATATATATATATACAGTACAATACTGTAGGTATATTATGTGGACAAAGGTTACAATTATAATCTATTTGCCTAACAGGGGGGCTTTTAACAACCCCCCCTCTGAATGTGGAGATGTACTGTGCTGACGTCTCAAGGTTGAGCTCATAGCCCAAGGCCTGCGTTAACATTCAGGCTTTGAATGAGACATTTAAAAGGGAGAGTCCTGTCAATCTCCTGCGATGTGGCTGTCTCTCAGAGGGAGGAATGGCAAAGGAAATTACCAAGAGTCTCTGGCCTTTGTGTGAGAAGCCAAGAAAGTCTTATGTCACCAAGGCCCCCTAAAATGACCCTTTCAGTCATTGATTTTTTTACGGACGATGTGTCACCAGCCTTGTCACCAGGCTTGCGTGATTTGATGATAACAGGGTCTTGAGCAAAGCTGTTGTGCAGGAGTGGCAGAGCGGAAAAAAGAATGAAAGAAAGAAAGGATGAGTGTGAAGAAGAGGGAGGTATAGAAGGCAGAGTGAGAGGAAAATAAGGACGCTACGCAGCCAGGAAACCCCAAGAAACCTCATCTTACTGAGTGTGTGTGTGTATGTGTGTGTGTGTGTCTGTGTCTGTGTCTGTGTTTGTGTGTGTCTGTGTCTGTGTCTGTGTGTGTCTGTGTCTGTGTGTGTGTGTGTGTGTGTGTGTGTGTATGTGTGTGTCTGTGTGTCTATGTGTGTCTTTGTTTGTGCGTTTGCATGTGTGCACACTT